>NC_069501.1:1287748655-1287753655 GCF_027579735.1 Bombina bombina
TCCCTATGGGATTTTAGTGAGAGGCCTTCCATGGGTGTCGCAGCGACCTGTCCCTATCCTCCCCTTGCTGGGTCATTGTTATAGTCCTCTGCTGTTACCTTCACAGTACTGGGTGGGTTCTCTACTGGAATCAGCTTTTTCCTCAGCTGGTAAGTCTAGTGGAGTGGGAGCCATTCAGGTAAGTGTTTGCACTCACATAGCCCACAGGCTATTTATAGATACACTGCTGTATAGCGTAGCTTGGGGCCACATCTTTATTAAATTCACATTAGCTGTTTTTTTTTACATTGGATGCCTTGTCTTTCAGCAAGTGCATAGTCAGGGGCTAGATGTATGTATGTATTGGGTACTTGTAAAGCTCGGTTAGTCACCCATAAGATAAACGTTCCTCAGACTTTATGCAATCCCTGAGGTTATAAACCAGGTGGCAGTTAGTGGTTAATCTCCTAAGAAATCACTATACAATTTTTATTTCTCATAATATGGCTTATTAAATAATATAAGTTTTCATAAGAAGTTTTTTTTTTCACTGCGATAGGTACGGTAGAGCCATAATCCAACTGAATATGTCCCAACTGTTTTCTTGCAGGTTCTTTGAAAAAGAGATAAACTAACCATCATTTTTCATAAGTTTTGTGTATTTTTTACAACATTGTTAATATTTTAGTGCGCTGTAACTCCATGGGATCCTTTCTGGCCAATTCTTTAATTCACACTTCTATATCCTTAATCAGCAATGAGGTTATCATAAAGATTAAGTTAAAGAGCATGACTTTTCCATCTTATCAAGAAGAGCAAACACAGATGTATGTGTTTTGTATTCAGTTGGAATTACATCATTTACACTGTATAGGGAGGAAAGAGCGTTTTTCTTCCCTCAGAGCAAAGTCACAAATTTCGTATCCTTCTATGGCTACTGATTTGTTGTTTATCATCAAGCCACTTCCAACTGTCAGTAGCATGGAGATATATTGTCCCCTAATCCAGATTTGGTTCTGGTAGAAGGCAGACTGATCTGATTCGGTTTGGGTTGTCCTGAGTTTTTAAATATTAAGATCTATTCTAATCAAGTTTTGAGAGTTTCCCCTTTCAAACAAAGACCATATATACCATTTTACCTGTCATGAGATGCAGGACACAGCATAGAAGGTACAACGCTATTTTATTGCAGAGCATAGAAGTATACAGACTGCACAACACATCAGACTTAGTAACTGCGACATAGACTATAACGGCTATAGGCCCCCAATCGGTGACGTCACACTCCCACTCTCATCACATCTTCCCCCTTTTCAAAGCATAAAGGATACATTTTTTTAGAGTACAACAAAAGCATAAACAAAGAGTGTTCCAATGTCCTGTATATCCGTAGTCAGTCATGCAATAGTAACAAGCAAATACTCAGTGCTATATAATATAGTATAGTCTCATTAAATCTTCATAGGCTCAATGTGGACAGTAGGTAAAAGGGCTACATTAAGGGCTTACCTCCTCTGCTTCTTCTCTAACACTGCTCGGTTGTTTTCACTGCCTCCAGACTCAGCTGGCGGGTGGCTCGGCAGGTGCACATTCGCCTACACTGCTCCGTGAGTACTCACCCTTGCAGTTCAACCCCTCAGTGCTGCTTTTGCAGAGAGGCTTGGTCCCTGAAATCTTCTTTCTGCTCCTTAGACTCCGCCACTATTACCGCTGCCAGTCTTCGGCCCTCTTTCATGACATCATCCTCCTCTGACCATATGGTTCTCGTAGGTAGTTCTTTTTCACAGGTGTCCGGATTCTTTAGCTACCTTCTAATGGGATAACTGGTGCATCAGGCAGCATAAAAAATAGCAAAAGGGAAATCCCAAAACGAAGGTGCTTCTATAAAATCTTCAATCCTTTATTGTAACATTGTAAAAACAGCAATTCTCAGTAAAACAAACAAGTGTGTTCAGGCCACATTGTCTTACGCGTTTCACCTATTACAGCCGTACTCATAGACATAATCTGTGTCTGACTAAAGCCATTCTTATATATCATACACAATTAGAATCCCCTGAACATCATTAGTGTTTTAACTCTTAGTGATACTCATATCATGCTAATTGGTAATATGTAATAAACCTTTGCTAATACTTCTAGCAATTGCAAAAAGTATTTAAAATATAGAAAACGCTGTTACACTGACAATGAGTATAAGTTAAATACATTTCTATTTCTCTAAGACATTTGAAAATATCACGCATATTTTATAAATATTCTTATTTCTAATCCATCACATATTAATATAATACTGGTAAAAACATACCGATTTAAATTGATTATTTTATATTGCGTTTTGTTTGTGTCTTTAAATCTCTCTTCTACAAAAACGTATACCTGTAACTGTTAATACCTGAATACATAAATGGTTTATCATCATATTGTCATAGTATAGTATATGTCTATCTACTGACCATTAACTTAGAATATTCGTACAACTTAATACTTCATATAAAGTTATATCGATCTATGTAACTGTTAACATATATTGTTATAATTTTATCATTTCCAATAATTAATTAAATCAAACATTGAATTCAATCCAAGTGGGATTCTTGTATTCATTGTAAATATCCAGTATATTTCTTGTTTATTTAATTTTTGTTCAATGTCCCCACCTCAGTCATTGGGGGTAATCATTTCTATGATATTGCAAGAAAATATTTCTAGGCTTCTATCATGCATCTCTATGAAATGCTTAGCTATTGGTGTCATGTTGTCATCATGTTTTTTTAGCTGATTGTGATGTAATACTATTTAGGTGTTCTCTAATTCTAACTCTGGTCTCACGTGTAGTTTTTCCAACGTACCACAGGTGGCACTCTTTACAAGTTTATATTCTGTTTTTTTCGCACTGTAGGTGGCAAGAAATTTCCCTGCGCAATCAATGCGGCCACCAGGACTATGAACTTTCCTTGTAACTTTCGCCAGCTGAGGCTGTCGAGGCAGTTTTATGAATGCTGCAAGAGATATAACAGTGATGTCTGCTCCCATGTCAATCTTGAAGGCAACCTTGGCTCCCATTACAGTAAGGGTAACCTGCCAATCTTCGTCTGAACTGGACCATTCAACAACAGACCCTACAAAGAACACTTCTTGAGCTTCCTGGTCACTATCCACCTGAATCTCCTTAATGGAATTTTACACACCCCTTCAAAATGGCCCATTTGCTTACACTTTCTACATCTTTTGTCTTTAGCAGGGCATACGACATTCTGATCATGGGCACGGTAGCATAGTGTGCATCGGCCATGTTGCGCCCATCCACTTCTAGGCCTTTCCAGTACTTTAGATCTACCGCTCACACTGTGCCTTTCACTAGCAGTTTTCCTAGACTGTTGCACTTCATCCACAATACTCTCAGACCTCAGATCAGCACTCTGCTTTTTCACCAGTTCACTCTGGCGGGCGATCCTAATAGCCCCATCTAATGTTAAATCAGGCTCTAACTGCAGCTTCAGGGAGACTTCAGCATCTGCAATTCCAATAACTATTCTGTCTCTGATTTGCTCTTCTTTAGCAACACCAAACTCACAGAATTCAGCTAATTCATACAGGCTGCGCACAAATGACTCCACAGATTCTCCCACACGCTGAGTGTGTTTGTGAAAAGAGACCCTCTCATGAATCACATTTCTTTTGAGCACAAAGTGAACACTGAGTTTGTTCATGACTATGTCAAAGTCAAATTCTTCCCCTTCTTGGAATGTAATGGCATTGAACACTGGCTCCACTTCTTTCCCCATAGAGTATAAAATAGAATCAACTTGTACTTCACCACTCTCCTTGTCCAGCTTGGAAGCAATCCTGAAGCGCTGAAACCGCTGACGCCATGTGGGCCAAGCTGCAGGCTGAGAGAAATAAAAGGTGGGGTAAACTTTGACATTGTCATTACTCAGGAAACAGAAGCGCAGGCAAGCACATCTGACACCATGTCATGAGATGCAGGACACAGCAGAGAAGGTACAACGCTATTTTATTGCAGAGCATAGAAGTATACAGACTGCACAACACATCAGACTTAGTACCTGCGACATATACTATAATGGCTATAGGCCACGCCTCCATCCGGTGACATCACACTCCCACTCTCATCACATTACCTTTAGTTCGACATGGCTAATATCTTGATCACCATAGATTGGAAGGATACATAGCTTCATATGCTTTTATTCAGGGAACAGAAGCAGTTCCTTAGGTTGGGTTTTTCCAGGCAAGCTTTTCAGTAGCTTTTTGCCTGGACAATATCTTATTCAGGGTCCATCTCAGCCTATGGCAATTTCTCATGCTTTCTGACTTTTGTTATTTTTGTGCTGATCATGGTTCACAGATAAATGTGGCATAGAATTCTTCTGCCTCCCAGTAACAAGGTCTGTTTTTTGGGGGATGCCTATAGTTTCTGTTAGGGGTCCCTCTATCATAAAAGCATGCAATCTAAAATTTCAGAGGGTTTATGCCAAATTTCTTCACAGGGTTCTACCCACAGTAGTCCTATGTATGGAGGTTGTTGGTCTGATAGTTACCGCCATATGTGCAGTTTTTGTTCTTTATGCCGTCTTCAGCTTTGTATGCTTAAGCAGTGACTAAGGAGTTTCATCTTTTTATAGCAAAGTATTTTTTTAGATTCCAGAGTAAGACGATCTCTAACCGGAAGCATAGACAAGCAGTCTTTAGCTCTTGGGGCTTCTTTTTCATCGACTACTTTTGGCTCTCTGTGTATACAAAGCTAGTCTTTCCAGCTGAAATGTGATTAGGGGAGCTTGGTCTCCTCAAGAGGTTACCGATCAACATTTGAAGTGCTTGGCGTTTTCTCAGTTGTGACCTTCTCCTATATCAAGAGGGATATATTCGTTTTCAGGCTGACAACATCACGGTTGTTGCATATATTTGTCGTCTGTGGAGACTCAGTTGTTCAGTAATGAAAGAAGTTTCTCAAATTTTAGTTTGAACAGAGAAAAATCATTGCACCCTGTCAGCGA
>NC_069501.1:1287760029-1287805029 GCF_027579735.1 Bombina bombina
CCAGTCAATAGCGTTATCCTCGGCACTACATCAACCCCAGCCAGATATGTATTATACAGCACCAGTCTATAGCATTATCCTGTACGTACAACCAGATATGCATTATACAGCACCAGTCTATAGCATTATCCTGCACTACATCACACCAGATATGTATTATACAGCACCAGTCTATAGCATTATCCTGTACTACACCAGATATGTATTATACAGCACCAGTCTATAGCATTATCCTGCACTACATCACACCAGATATGTATTATACAGCACCAGTCTATAGCTTTATCCTGTACTACACCAGATATGTATTATACAGTACCAGTCTATAGCATTATCCTGTACTACACCAGATATGCATTATACAGCACCAGTCTATAGCATTATCCTGTACTACACCAGATATGCATTATACAGCACCAGTCTATAACATTATCCTGTACTACACCAGATATGTATTATACAGCACCAGTCTATAACATTATCCTGTACTACACCAGATATGTATTATACAGCACCAGTCTATAGCATTATCCTGTACTACACCAGATATGTATTATACAGCACCAGTCTATAGCATTATCCTGCACTACACCAGATATGTATTATACAGCACCAGTCTATAGCATTATCCTGTACTACACCAGATATGCATTATACAGCACCAGTCTATAGCATTATCCTGCACTACATCACACCAGATATGTATTATACAGCACCAGTCTATAGCATTATCCTGTACTACACCAGATATGTATTATACAGCACCAGTCTATAGCATTATCCTGTACTACACCAGATATGTATTATACAGCACCAGTCTATAGCATTATCCTGTACTACACCAGATATGCATTATACAGCACCAGTCTATAGCATTATCCTGCGCTACACCAGATATGCATTATACAGCACCAGTCTATAGCATTATCCTGTACTACACCAGATATGCATTATACAGCACCAGTCTATAGCATTATCCTGTACTACACCAGATATGTATTATACAGCACCAGTCTATAGCATTATCCTGTACTACACCAGATATGCATTATACAGCACCAGTCTATAGCATTATCCTGTACTACACCAGATATGTATTATACAGTACCAGTCTATAGCATTATCCTGCGCTACACCAGATATGTATTATACAGCACCAGTCTATAGCATTATCCTGTACTACACCAGATATGCATTATACAGCACCAGGTCCTATAGCATTATCCTGTACTACACCAGATATGTATTATACAGTACCAGTCTATAGCATTATCCTGCGCTACACCAGATATGCATTATACAGCACCAGTCTATAGCATTATCCTGTACTACACCAGATATGTATTATACAGCACCAGTCTATAGCATTATCCTGCACTACACCAGATATGCATTATACAGCACCAGTCTATAGCATTATCCTGTACTACACCAGATATGTATTATACAGTACCAGTCTATAGCATTATCCTGCGCTACACCAGATATGTATTATACAGCACCAGTCTATAGCATTATCCTGCACTACACCAGATATGCATTATACAGCACCAGTCTATAGCATTATCCTGCACTACATCACACCAGATATGTATTATACAGCACCAGTCTATAGCATTATCCTGCACTACACCAGATATGTATTATACAGCACCAGTCTATAGCATTATCCTGTACTACACCAGATATGTATTATACAGCACCAGTCTATAGCATTATCCTGCACTACATCACACCAGATATGTATTATACAGCACCAGTCTATAGCATTATCCTGCACTACATCACACCAGATATGTATTATACAGCACCAGTCTATAGCATTATCCTGTACTACACCAGATATGTATTATACAGCACCAGTCTATAGCATTATCCTGCACTACACCAGATATGTATTATACAGCACCAGTCTATAGCATTATCCTGCACTACACCAGATATGTATTATACAGCACCAGTCTATAGCATTATCCTGTACTACACCAGATATGTATTATACAGCACCAGTCTATAGCATTATCCTGCACTACATCACACCAGATATGTATTATACAGCACCAGTCTATAGGCATTATCCTGCACCTACACCAGATATGTATTATACAGCACCAGTCTATAGCATTTATCCTGCACTACACCACACCAGATATTGTATTATACAGCACCAGTCTATAGCATTATCCTGTACTACACCAGATATGTATTATACAGCACCAGTCTATAGCATTATCCTGCACTACATCACACCAGATATGTATTATACAGCACCAGTCTATAGCATTATCCTGCACTACATCACACCAGATATGTATTATACTCACAGTCCTATAGCATTATCCTGTACTACACCAGATATGTTATTATACAGCACCAGTCTATAGCATTATCCTGCGCTACACCAGATATGCATTACACAGCACCAGTCTATAGCATTATCCTGCGCTACACCACACCAGATATCCCTCTCACCTACTGCTGTTGTGTAGGTCATATAGACAGGGGGTTATAGCTCTCACCTACTGCTGTTGTGTAGGTCATATAGACAGGGGGTTATACCTCTCACCTACTGCTGTTGTGTAGGTCATATAGACAGGGGGTTATACCTCTCACCTACTGCTGTTGTGGTAGGCCATGTAGGACAGGGGGTTATCCCTCTCACCTACTGCTGTTGTGTAGGTCATGTAGACAGGGGGTTTATACCTCTCACCTACTGCTGTTGTGTAAGTCATGTAGACAGGGGGTGTTATCCCTCTCACCTACTGCTGTTGTGTAGGTCATTGTAGACAGGGGGTTATCCCTCTCACCTACTGCTGTTGTGTAGGTCATGTAGACAGGGGGTTATCCCTCTCACCTACTGCTGTTGTGTAGGTCATGTAGACAGGGGGTTATAGCTCTCACCTACTGCTGTTGTGTAGGTCATGTAGACAGGGGGTTATCCCTCTCACCTACTGCTGTTGTGTAGGTCATATAGACAGGGGGTTATACCTCTCACCTACTGCTGTTGTGTAGGTCATGTAGACAGGGGGTTATAGCTCTCACCTACTGCTGTTGTGTAGGTCATGTAGACAGGGGGTTATCCCTCTCACCTACTGCTGTTGTGTAGGTCATGTAGACAGGGGGTTATCCCTCTCACCTACTGCTGTTGTGTAGGTCATGTAGACAGGGGGTTATCCCTCTCACCTACTGCTGTTGTGTAGGTCATGTAGACAGGGGGTTATCCCTCTCACCTACTGCTGTTGTGTAGGTCATGTAGACAGGGGGTTATAGCTCTCACCTACTGCTGTTGTGTAGGTCATGTAGACAGGGGGTTTATCCCTCTCACCTACTGCTGTTGTGTAGGTCATATAGACAGGGGGTTATACCTCTCACCTGCTGCTGTTGTGTAGGTCATGTAGACAGGGGGTTATCCCTCTCACCTACTGCTGTTGTGTAGGTCATGTAGACATGGGGTTATACCTCTCACCTACTGCTGTTGTGTAGGTCATGTAGACAGGGGGTTATCCCTCTCACCGACTACTGTTGTGTAGGTCATGTAGACAGGGGGTTATCCCTCTCACCTACTGCTGTTGTGTAGGTCATGTAGACAGGGGGTTATAGCTCTCAACTACTGCTGTTGTGTAGGTCATGTAGACAGGGGGTTATACCTCTCACCTACTGCTGTTGTGTAAGTCATGTAGACAGGGGCTTATCCCTCTCACCTACTGCTGTTGTGTAGGTCATGTAGACAGGGGGTTATACCTCTCACCTACTGCTGTTGTGTAAGTCATGTAGACAGGGGGTTATCCCTCTCACCTACTGCTGTTGTGTAGGTCATATAGAAAGGGGGTTATCCCTCTTACCTACTGCTGTTGTGTAGGTCATGTAGACAGGGGGATATCCCTCTCACCTACTGCTGTTGTGTAGGTCATGTAGACAGGGGTTTATCCCTCTCACCTACTGCTGTTGTGTAGGTCATGTAGACAGGGGGTTATAGCTCTCAACTACTGCTGTTGTGTAGGTCATGTAGACAGGGGGTTATAGCTCTCACCTACTGCTGTTGTGTAGGTCATGTAGACAGGGGGTTTATCCCTCTCACCTACTGCTGTTGTGTTGGTAATGTAGACATGGGGTTATCCCTCACACCTACTGCTGTTGTGTAGGTCTTGTAGACAGGGGGTTATCCCTCTCACCTACTGCTGTTGTGTAGGTCATGTAGACAGGGGGTTATACCTCTCACCTACTGCTGTTGTGTAGGTCATATAGACAGGGGGTTATACCTCTCACCTACTGCTGTTGTGTAGGTCATATAGACAGGGGTTATACTTCTCACACCTACTGCTGTTGTGTAGGTCATGTAGACAGGGGGTTATCCCTCTCACCTACTGCTGTTGTGTAGGTCATGTAGACAGGGGGTTATACCTCTCACCTACTGCTGTTGTGTAGGTCATGTAGACAGGGGGTTATAGCTCTCACCTACTGCTGTTGTGTAGGTCATGTAGACAGGGGGTTATCCCTCTCACCTACTACTGTTGTGTAGGTCATGTAGACAGGGGGTTATCCCCTCTCACCTACTGCTGTTGTGTAGGTCATGTAGACAGGGGGTTATACCTCTCACCTACTGCTGTTGTGTAGGTCATATAGACAGAGGGTTATACCTCTCACCTACTGCTGTTGTGTAGGTCATATAGACAGGGGGGGTTATCCCTCTTACCTACTGCTGTTGTGTAGGTCATGTAGACAGGGGGTTATCCCCCTCTCACCTATTGCTGTTGTGTAGGTCATGTAGACAGGGGTTTATCCCTCTCACCTACTGCTGTTGTGTAGGTCATGTAGACAGGGGGTTATCCCTCTCACCTACTGCTGTTGTGTTGGTCATGTAGACAGGGGGTTATCCCTCTCACCTACTGCTATTGTGTATGTCATGTAGACAGGGGGTTATCCCTCTCACCTACTGCTGTTGTGTAGGTCATGTAGACAGGGGGTTATACCTCTCACCTACTGCTGTTGTGTAGGTCATGTAGACCGGGGGTTATCCCTCTCACCTACTGCTGTTGTGTAGGTCATGTAGACAGGGGGTTATAGCTCTCACCTACTGCTGTTGTGTAGGTCATGTAGACAGGGGGTTATAGCTCTCACCTACTGCTGTTGTGTAGGTCATGTAGACAGGGGGTTATCCCTCTCACCTACTGCTGTTCTGTAGGTCATGTAGACAGGGGGTTATCCCTCTCACCTACTGCTGTTGTGTAGGTCATGTAGACAGGGGGTTATCCCTCTCACCTACTGCTGTTGTGTAGGTCATGTAGACAGGGAGTTATCCCTCTCACCTACTTCTGTTGTTTAGGTCATGTAGACAGGGGGTTATACCTCTCACCTACTGCTGTTGTGTAGGTCATGTAGACAGGGAGTTATAGCTCTCACCTACTGCTGTTGTGTAGGTCATGTAGACAGGGGGTTATACCTCTCACCTACTGCTGTTGTGTAGGTCATGTAGACAGGGGGTTATCCCTCTCACCTACTGCTGTTCTGTAGGTCATGTAGACAGGGGGTTATCCCGCTCACCTACTGCTGTTGTGTAGGTCATGTAGACAGGGGGTTATCCCTCTCACCTACTGCTGTTGTGTAGGTCATGTAGACAGGGGGTTATCCCTCTCACCTACTACTGTTGTGTAGGTCATGTAGACAGGGGGTTATCCCTCTCACCTACTGCTGTTGTGTAGGTCATGTAGACAGGGGGTTATAGCTCTCACCTACTGCTGTTGTGTAGGTCATGTAGACAGGGGGTTATACCTCTCACCTACTGCTGTTGTGTAGGTCATGTAGAATGGGGGTTATAGCTCTCACCTACTGCTGTTGTGTAGGTCATGTAGACAGGGGGTTATAGCTCTCACCTACTGCTGTTGTGTAGGTCATGTAGACGGGGTTATCCCTCTCACCTACTGCTGTTGTGTAGGTCATGTAGACAGGGGGTTATAAGTGTATACATGTGTATGTGTGTGTGCACATACTTATTTATGCATATAAACACAAATATATATATATTTTTTTTAAAAATGAATACGTGTATTTTTTGTTAAACGTATATATGAGTGTAATACTTTATATTAATGTTTTACATGTGTTTTGTGAAACTTTTTTTAACCCTTATACTTTATCCCAGGTTGTGCTAATTCTTTTCTCTCTATTTCGCCCTTTACTCGAGCACTACCCATAAATTTCAACTTGTAATATAAGCTATCTTTCCTGCACTTGCGTTCTCCATTGAAAGAAATATGTGCACTAGTGCAATGTTGGCTACGTTAAACTTTCTCTAATTCTGATTTACCATGGACATAATATCAATTTGTGCGCTAATGTTAGCTCGATCCAGCAATACTGCTTCTAATGTCCCGCAGTAGCAGTAGCATTAGCAGTAGCATTAGCAGTAGCATTAGCAGTAGCATTAGCAGTAGCATTGGCAGTAGCATTAGCATTGGCAGTAGCATTAGCATTGACAGTAGCATTAGCATTGACAGTAGCAGTAGCATTAGCATTAGCAGTAGCATTAGCAGTAGCATTAGCAGTAGCATTAACAGTAGCATTAGCCTTAGCATTGGCAGTAGCAGTAGCATTAACAGTAGCATTAGCATTGACAGTAGCAGTAGCAATAGCATTAGCAGTAGCATTAGCAGTAGCATTAGCAGTAGCATTAGCAGTAGCATAGGCAGTAGCATTAGCAGTAGCATTAGCAGTAGCATTGGCAGTAGCATTAGCAGTAGCATTAGCATTGGCAGTAGCAGTAGCATTAGCAGTAGCATAGGCAGTAGCATTTGCAGTAGCAGTAGCATTAGCAGTAGCATTGGCAGTAGCAGTAGCATTGGCAGTAGCAGTAGCAGTAGCATTGGCAGTAGCATTAGCAGTAGCATAGGCAGTAGCATTAGCATTGGCAGTAGCAGTAGCATTAGCAGTAGCATTAGCATTAACAGTAGTATTAGCAGTAGCAATTAGCATTGGCATTAGCAGTAGCATTGGCAGTAGCATTAGCATTAACAGTAGCATTAGCAGTAGCATTAGCAGTAGCATTAGCCTTAGCATTGGCAGTAGCATTAGCAGTAGCAGTAGCAGTAGCATTGGCAGTAGCATTGGCAGTAGCATTGGCAGTAGCAGTAGCATTAGCAGTAGCATTGGCAGTAGCATTGGCAGTAGCAGTAGCATTGGCAGTAGCATTAGCAGGAGCATTAGCAGTAGCATTGGCAGTAGCATTGGCAGTAGCAGTAGCATTAGCAGTAGCATTGGCAGTAGCATTGGCAGTAGCATTAGCAGTAGCATTAGCATTGGCAGTAGCATTGGCAGTAGCATTAGCAGTAGCATTGGCAGTAGCATTGGCAGTAGCAGTAGCATTGGCAGTGGTAGTAACAGTAGCATTGGCAGTAGCATTAGCAGTAGCATTAGCAGTAGCATTGGCAGTAGCATTGGCAGTAGCATTAGCATTGGCAGTAGCATTAGCAGTAGCATTGGCAGTAGCAGTAGAATTAGCAGTAGAAGTAGCATTAGCAGTAGCATTAGCAGTAGCAGTAGCATTGGCAGTAGCATTAGCAGTAGCATTAGCAGTAGCATTGACAGTAGCATTAGCAGTAGCATTAGCATTGGCAGTAGCATTAGCAGTAGCATTGGCAGTAGCATTAGCAGTAGCATTGGCAGTAACAGTAGCAGTAGCATTGGCAGTAGCAGTAGCATTAGCATTATCAGTAGCATTGGCAGTAGCAGTAGCATTAGCATTATCAGTAGCATTGACAGTAGCATTAGCAGTAGCATTGGCAGTAGCAGTAGCATTGGCAGTAGCAGTAGCATTAAAATTATCAGTAGCATTGGCAGTAGCAGTAGCATTAGCATTGGCAGTAGCAGTAGCATTGGCAGTAGCATTGGCAGTAGCAGTAGCATTAGCAGTAGCATTAGCATTGGCAGTAGCATTAGCAGTAGCATTGGCAGTAGCATTGGCAGTAGCATTGGCAGTAGCATTGGCAGTAGCATTAGCAGTAGCATTAGCAGCAGTATTAGCAGTAGCATTAGCAGCAGTATTAGCAGTAGCATTAGCAGTAGCATTAGCAGTAGCAGTAGCGAGCCATTTGTAATCCGGGCCTGTATGTTTAATAAACTGTAATCTGTACTTTGCTTTAAATAGCGCTACCTTATTTGGTTATAACTTTGGTTTTGTTCAGATTACAGAAGCTCATGTCTATTACACCCAGTCTTACACCTATTATTGGATTATTTCTTTACTTCTCTTCTAGGTCCTAGCAGAAGACCCAGACCAAGGACTAAATGGCCAGGTGACTTATGCTTTTGCACATTCTCAGCTGATGAAAGATCTGTTCCGCATTGACTCTCAGACGGGCGTTATAACCACAGCCGCCATTCTAGACCGTGAGATCTGGTCTGAGGCGCGGTGAGTGCTACGTCCTCAGCTGTAACTTATAATGGTGATAAAGGTCATGCTAGACCTAAGGAGCAGCAATCATTAGCGGTGACTACAGCTAAATTCAGTAGACCCCGTAGTATGTTTGTACTATTTCCCATCAGTTTCAGTCCCCATCCTGCTCATGCAAAAAACTGTACCACAGCAAGGTCAGACGTCTGAAATCCTGCATGTGCCTCCTGCTCCTTCATCTCCCTTAACCCTTGTGCTTCCTGCTCCTTCATCTCCCCTAACCCTTGCATCTTCTGCTCCTTCATCTCCCCTAACCCTTGTACCTCCTGCTCCTTCATCTCCCTATCCCTGACCCCTTGTACCTCCTGCTCCTTCATCTCCCTATCCCTGACCCTTGTACCTCCTGTTCCTTCATCTCCCTATCCCTGACCCTTGTATCTCCTGCTCTTTCATCTCCCTATCCCTGACTCTTGTACCTCCTGCTCCTTCATCTCCCTATCTCTGACCCTTGCACCTCCTGCTCCTTCATCTCCCCTATCCTTGACCCTTTTACCTCCTGATCCTTCATCTCCCTTATCCTTGACCCTTTTACCTCCTACTCATTCATCTCCCTATCCCTGACCACTTGTACTGCCTGCTCCTTCATCTCCCCTATCCTTGACCCGTGTACCTCCTGCTCCTTCATCTCTCTGACTCCTGACCCTTGTACATCCTGCTCCTTCATCTCCCCTATCCTTGACCCTTTTACCTCCTGCTCCTTCATCTCTCTGACTCCTGACCCTTGTACCTCCTGCTCCTTCATCTCCCTATCCCTGACCCTTGTACCTCCTGCTCCTTCATCTCCCCTATCCCTAACCCTTGTACCTCCTGCTCCTTCATCTCGACTATCCCTGACCCTTGTACCTCCTGCTCCTTCATCTCCCCTATCCTTGACCCTTGTACCTCCTGCTTCTTTATCTCCCTATCCCTGACCCTTGTACCTCCTGCTCCTTCATCTCTCCGACCCCTGACCCTTGTACCTCCTGCTCCTTCATCTCCCCTATCCCTAACCCTTGTACCTCCTGCTCCTTCATCTCCCCTATCCCTGCCCCTTGTACCTCCTGCTCCTTCATCTCCCCTATCCTTGACCCTTGTACCTCCTGCTTCTTCATCTCCCATATCCCTGACACTTGTACCTCCTGCTCCTTCCTCTCCTTATCCCTGATCCTTGTACATCCTTCTCCTACATCTCTCCGACCACTGACCCTTGTACCTCCTGCTCCTTCATCTCCGGTATCCCTGACCCTTGTACCTCCTGCTCCTTCATCTCCCCTATCCTTGACCCTTGTACCTCCTGCTTCTTCATCTCCCATATCCCTGACACTTGTACCTCCTGCTCCTTCATCTCCTTATCCCTGATCCTTGTACATCCTTCTCCTACATCTCTCCGACCATTGACCCTTGTACCTCCTGCTCTTTCATCTCCGGTATCCCTGACCCTTGTACCTCCTGCTCCTTCATCTCCGGTATCCCTGACCCTTGTACCTCCTGCTCCTTCATCTCCCGTATCCATAACCCTTGTACCTCCTGCTCCTTCATCTCCCTATCCCTGACCCTTGTACCAATTGCTCCCACATCTCTCCAAACACTGACCCTTGTACCTCCTGCTCTTTCATCTCTACTATCCATAACCCTTGTACCTCCTGCTCCTTCATCTCCCTATCCCTGACCCTTGTACCTTCTGCTCCTTCATCTCCCCTATCCCTGACCCTTGTACCTCCTGCTCCTTCATCTCTCCGACCCCTGACCCTTGTACCTCCTGCTCCTTCATTTCCCCTATCCCTAACCATTGCACCCCTTCTCTCTTGCCTCTTCAACTTGCTTTCATCAGCCTCTATCATAATATTGTACAATATCTGACACTCCATACCTCTGCTGTCCAAGCACTCATTATACTCTGCTGTTTCAGGTTGGTCATACTGGCAGTTGACCGCGGTTCTCCTGCTCTCACTGGCTCAGCCACCCTGACTGTGATTGTGATGGACAGGAACGACAACAGCCCGACCATCCCTGTCCATTGGGAACTGACTATTCCTGAGAGTGAGTTCCACGATACTTAATCTTATCTTGTGGAAGTGTTTTCCTGACTCCCCAGTGGGAGTGGTGTACCTCCCCTAACAGAGCATTGCACCTTATCCTGAAGATAACCAAAATCAAATACCTCAATGTCCCCTTATAGTAGAAGTACCAAGTCAGTCCAAGGTACCCAGAATTCCCAAAAGACAGAGTATGAGAATAAAACAGTATACAACATTATACACCATAGACAAGGGTATCATTGGATATTCATTGTTCATATAAACATAAACAAACTGCATTTCATTTAAAGTGAATTATAGGTTAAGTAAACACCTTGAAATTTATATATAACGTTAACTATAAATAAATAAACAACTTTGCAATATATTTTCATTATTTATTCACCACCCCTTTTCATGTAATTGAGCTATTTCTTTTTTTTTTTTACTTCTTTTTATTGTTTTCCAGATCTTTTTCATCATATTCTTAACATAAATGTTGTATAACATAAACCAAAGCAATATCCAAAGCTTGATCCATTTGCAGCAAGTTACAATGTACAATTCATATAACATCTTAGACATAGTCTCCAAATATATCTCTTTGCTTCTCGATACTAGTCTTAATATACAATCTCTTATAATAATAACCTATACGTAATCCAGATCTGGATCCATTTCCATCAGATTATAATATACACATTATTTTACGTCTACACATCCTAGAAGACTAGGTCTGACTTTTAACATTTAATTATATACTTGACATATTCATAACCCAATCTGTCATTGTCTGGCAAGCATTTCTCAAGTCCTGCCTAAACACTGAATAACATTACCCCGTAAATCACCTAATTAATACTCATTTAAATGCAATCTAAAGCCTATGTGACTCCCTGGAGATAAGATTTGCTAGGCCTTAATGTAGTTTATATGTCTGGTCTAATCTGTTGTCTTATTTTTTTCCTTTTAACTAATAGACGTATTTGAACTATTCTAGTTCAGTAAGGTATTCGTTATGTCATTCCATCTTTTTTCAACTCTTTCTGTATTAACCCTAACCCCAGTTTCCTACTGCGCTCCCTACCATACCTCCGTTATCTATGGGAACACAAAGCTAAACAAACAAACAAAAGAAAACCCTCTTGCAAATATCTAATCCATGCCACTATCACATTAGAAATTTTTTTTTTATTATGAATTTCTTTAGGAATGTTTCTGATATTCAAATGAAAGAGCCCTTTCAGGGATAGAGGAGAGATCATATAGCCAGTCACAAGCTATCTTTACCAGAAAAGCGTGGTTATACAATTTAATATCAGGGAACCCCAGCCCCCCCCCCCCCCCATTCTTTTTATGCTTCAGTTTAATGAGAGCTATTCAGGCTTTCCCCCCTTTCCAGAAACATTGCCTACAGCCGGAATGAAATTTCTTTTATCTTTTTCCCTAATAAAAAGTGGCAAATTCTGGCACAGGAATAGGATTTTGGGTAAGATAATCATTTTTATTAAATGCACTTTTGCAGATAGGGTCAGTGGGAGGGTCTTACATTTCTGTAAGTTTTATTAGTGCCGATGCCCAAACTTTCTCATAGTTTAGGTCATATCAGTCAGCCAGATTTTTGCTTAAAGTAATTCCAAGATATTTAATCTGTTCTTTAGCCTCTTTGAAAGGCGTCTTGGTTATGCTCCCTGCGGTTCTGTGTAGCCATAAGATTTCTGATTTTGAAACATTAATCTTGTATCCTGAAAAGGAACTAACTTCCCTTATAATTTCTAGTAGGATAGGGATGTTCTTTTTTGAATCCCTGATGAATACCATCAGGTCGTCTGCATATAATGACAACACTACCTTTCTCCCTCCTAACGATAGACCTTCCAGTTCCTTTCTTAATAAAGTCGCTAATGGCTCTATGGCCATATTGAACAGCAGGGGTGACAGTGGACATCCTTGCCTCCTACCCTTCGTGATTTTAATAGAATCGGAACTTAGGCCATTAATTGAAATAACCGAGGTTGGGTTGCTATAAATGGTCTTAATGAAATCTGCGAAATGTCCTGTGAGCCCGAAATTGTCTAGCGATGTGAATAGATGGTCCCATACGATTGAATCGAAAGCCTTCTTGGCGTCGATGGTGATTATAGCAGCCTCTTTTCTATCACTATCACTACTTTTCCCATTATACTTGTTGACCCAGTAATGTTCAATTAATGAAAGGAGCCTACTCATATTTTTGAAGAATTTCTACCTATCAAGAATCCTTAAAGAGCTATATGTATTAAAGGGTCTAGTACAGATTTCAGTCTATTAGCAATTATTGAAGTCAGCAACTTGTAATCATTATTTAGCAATGAAATCGGTCTATAAGAGTCAACTGATTCTGGGTTTTTATCTTTCTTCAGAATCAGTGTGATAATAGATGTGGAAAAATATGTGGATTGAATATTACTTTGTATATAGTATTGGTTGTAAAGACGTTGCAATGTTGAAGAGATGGAATCTTGTAATATTTTATAAAATTCTATCGGAAGTTGATCCGGGCCTGGGGCTTTGTTCAATGCTGCTTTTTGAATTCCTTTAATAATCTCTTCCTGAGTTATAGGCGCATTTAATACGTTTAAGTCATCTTGTGAAATTTTGGGTAGTCTAACTTTCTCCCAGAATGACTTCTATTTGCGGGATTAATCTCACCCTGTGTATATAATCCCTGATAGAATGTTTGAAAGACTCTATTAATCTCTTTAGGTGTCACAAATCTTCCTGACCTTTTATGTCGCTAATTTACGGCTCCTAACACAAATATTACAATGACATACTCTTAAATAAAATTACCCATAAATAAGACCACAGACTTAGCATTGGTATAAATTGGCCACAGCTCCTTTATTAATAAATAACCATATAAAACTTTAATAACTCGATAAATAACAGTGCAAATAAATTGTAAACACATTACACATAACAGCGGTGCTAGACCTAAATATATATTTATCTGGCCGTCACTCCATCCACTGGACCCAACCGTGCAACTTGATTGAGCCCGTTATCAATAATCAACAAAAGTCTCTAAAGAACCCCTTGCCCTTAGAGACCCCATCTTGAATAACCCCCAAAGGGATGCAAATACCACATGAACAATTTGGCCATAAATTACTGTAAATGTAAGGGCTAGCACCCCCGCCTACCAACTGCGACAATCACACAAGAAAAAACAATCCCAGCAAACATAAAAAACAGGGACGGGCGGGAGGGAGATGCTTCACCAACTTTTACTAACAACAACTGCTGGCTTTCCCGCTCAACCGCAAGGCTTTATCACCTTGCAGCTCCTCCCCCACTTCCTCTCAACCTCAGCCTACATTGTGCTCCGCGGTCAAAGCTCCCTCCAGCTAAGCTTTGCACCGCTTACAGGAGCCACTTGACCTTTTATGTCGCTAATTTACGGCTCCTAACACAAATATTACAATGACATACTCTTAAATAAAATTACCCATAAATAAGACCACAGACTTAGCATTGGTATAAATTGGCCGCAGCTCCTTTATTAATAAATAACCATATAAAACTTTAATAACTCGATAAATAACAGTGCAAATAAATTGTAAACACATTACACATAACAGCGGTGCTAGACCTAAATATATATTTATCTGGCCGTCACTCCATCCACTGGACCCAACCGTGCAACTTGATTGAGCCCGTTATCAATAATCAACAAAAGTCTCTAAAGAACCCCTTGCCCTTAGAGACCCCATCTTGAATAACCCCCAAAGGGATGCAAATACCACATGAACAATTTGGCCATAAATTACTGTAAATGTAAGGGCTAGCACCCCCGCCACCGACTGGCCTGACACCTTCAGTCCAGTCCCGCCAACCCCACCAAAGAACCAACCGCCTCTTTAAAATCGAGCAAGAACAACTGCAGCCCAAAATCATTAAGATGCACTCCATCAGGTAAATAAAATTCGCCTTGACCAACCTCAGCTAAGTCTGGATGATGAACCACCGAGCCCCCAAGTCTCCTGACAAATGACCCCATCAACTTATTAACTTTGCGCCTGCTTTTATCAAGGCGCACTGGGTCCCAAGCCGCCCTCCAAACCATCCTAGGTAAAATGTCCGACCATACAATTCTCATCTTAGGGAATAAATCCACAAGCCTTCCAATGTCCCTCTTCATGCTTCTCACCAATTCCCTCTGAGGCAGAAAACCAAGATCATTGCCCCCCCGCGTGGATCAACAACACCGTTGGATGCTGGTAGCGTCTGCAATAATCCACCACTAGCGGCAACAACCTGTCCCAACGTAGCCCCCTGACACCAAACCATTTGACCTCACATCTCGACTTAGGGATACCCAACTGCAATCCATCCACTTTGGCTGCAGCCGCTCTTCGAGCCCAATAAATGAAAGAATGGCCAACAAGCCACAAACGATCGACACCTAAAACACAAAGAAGAGAATAACAACACCACCAGCCTAAACTCCTAAATCAGGGCGAACATACCGGCGATAGCGGGCGGAACACCACCGGCCAATGCCTTTAACCACTGAATCAGATAAACCCCTCACCGAAGCCTCAGTTGCCGCCCCTATGCGGAAGGAATGTGACCCAAAATCCCTGCTATTAAAACCCAACCTGCACAATGATTTGTTAAGAACCGCCCGAAATTGGAATTGCGACAACGGCCTACCATCAACATGAACCAACAACGAACCCCCCATAACCGGACGTACCTGAAAATACTCAAACAAACATCGCCAAGGACACACTTCCAGACCACTCGGAAAAAGGACCACCATTCTGCCCTTACCCAGCTGGTCAGTCTTACTCCTCCTCAAAAATATCTCCACCTTGTAATCAAACAAAGCCACATCCGAAAAAGCCAAACCCCCCATAGAAACCAAATTCTTACTAACCAACTCCGAAATACGAAAGGCTCCAAAGAAAGCCAGAACAAACGCCACCCTAAACAAACACACCTCAAAATCAGACAAACACACCAAAGGTAACACCATATACACCTGCTGCAACAGCGAAAAAGTAATAGGTCGCCTATGGTCAGGGAAGGGACCACCCAACCCTTTCTTCAAGCCCTTCAGCACCTGACGAACACAAAAACCTTTGGTAATATCTCCCATGTCACAGGTGCAATAGGAGGGATTCTAAGATCTAATGAGCCCCCAATAACACAAGCAAAGAACAAAAATAAATACCAATTGCAACCCACCTATGATAGCATTATAGAAACAGCCGATAAAGATAGGCAGGTTTTTCAAAGGGACCAGCCCAACCTAAAAGGAGGAGGAGGCCACATAAGAGGGGGGGGAAACGCAGGGACAAACAGGTACACACTGAGACCCCAAATAAAACAGAAGAACAAGTACAAGATTTAACCATCTTGAATCTTTCAAAAACAGACCTAGATGAAGAGGAAGAAAAAGTATTGAAATATGGCCTAGGATTTGTTCCCTCTACCAATTTTAATCTCTTTGAGACATTGCTAGATTTAAACAAATTTGTGAGAAATCTAACTGTCAAGAAATGCTTCAAAGAGAGTAGAATTGATGAAAACACTTTTGATACATGTGAGGTAAGGTCTAATGTGTATGATAATGTTGAATTTAGTGAGGCTACTGATTATCTATCCCTATTAGATTTAGAAATGGAGTCATCTCAAGGAGAAAATATTAAAGTAAAATTTAAACCGACTTCAGTATTTTACCCTACAGGGAAAAGAGGAATCTATCTAGAATCCTTTCATAAACGTGTAGAGGCAGAACTACATAAACTGCAGGAATCTGTTGTAACGGAACATGAAAGATCTAACAACCTGACAAAATCAGAGCAGGAAGCCATACAGAGGCTCAAGTCCAAACATGATATTGTGATTCGTAGAAGTGATAAAGGAGGCAACATTGTTGTCTTAGACAAACAGGATTACATCCTTGAAGCAGAAAGACAATTAAGTCAAACAGAGGTATATGAGAAACTAAGTTTTGACCCTACTAGTGCATTCCAGCTAAGCTTAAGACAGATCCTTGATGATGGAAATGAATTAGGTATTATGGATGACGACACTAAGGCATATTTATGGGTTAAAAACCCCAGAATTCCTATATTCCACCATCTCCCCAAGACACACAAGGGTCTTGACAATGTCCAGGGACGCCCTATTGTCTCTGGCATTGGATCATTGTTAGAACCCTTGGGAAGATGGATGGAAGGTATTCTTCAGCCTCTGGTTAAAATCCTTCCTTCATTTCTTAAGGATACAAAGCATTTACTGGTCCTGATAAAAGACATCAATTGGAAACCAGAATTCTCATGGTTGACTATTGATGTAGTTAGCTTATACTCAACCATACCATTAGACAAAGGCATGGTTGCTGTGGCATACTTCCTGGATAAATATACAGGTTACAGTAATACAGATAAAGATTTCATACTAAGAGTTCTTTTTTTCTTGTTAACGCACAATTATTTCTCCTTTGGTGGCAGCTTCTACTTGCAAAAAAGAGGTACAGCGATGGGGGCCACTTTTGCCCCCTCATTTGCAAACCTATATATGGGGTGGTGGGAGCTATCCCATATATATGGAGAGAGCTGCGGCCAGAGGAGAAATATTGTGATGTACCGGAGATTCATAGATGATCTCCTCCTGATATGGAGGGGATCAATTGAGGAAGGCACTAAATTTGTGGAAAGCCTCAATGACAACGATGTTGGTCTGAGCTTTACAAGTACTGCAAGTAAAACAAATATAGAATATTTGGACCTCACACTCTCCAGTGAAGGTAGTAAAGTAGTCACTAAACTACATAGGAAACAGATAGCAGGTAATAGCATTTTGCATGCTAAAAGTATGCACCCTAAACATACAAGCTTTGGCATACTTAAAGGAGAATTCATTCGTTTACGAAGGAATTGCTCTTCAATATCAGAGTATCATAATATGGCCAGAGACTTTAAAGAGAGGTTTTTACAGAGAGGATTCTCTAGGAAGCTAATCACTAAAGCATACAATATAGTATCTAGAATGGATAGAGACCAAATGCTCAATATGAATAGAGCGCACAAAGACAAAAAGATGATCAACGTACCAATGTTTGTAACAAATTATAGCAAGCAATTTGATCAGATTGCAAGCATTATTCACGATTGCCTACCGATCCTTAAAGGAGATGGAGATCTCTATGAGATAGTACAAAAAGGATGTAAATGCATCCCAAGAAAAAACAAAACCCTGGGGAACATTTTGGCCCCAAGTGAAATTAAAATAAATCCACAAAGACCTACAAGCTGGCTGGAATGCAAGGGCCACTATAGATGTGGGGCTGCGAGATGCAAAGCTTGCTCCTACACCCGAATTGGTAAAACTTTTCAATCAACATACACACAAAGGGTGTTTACTATGGATGCATGCACAAACTGTCGCAGCACATATGTAGTATACCTCGTAACATGCCAAGAATGTTTAAAACAGTATGTAGGTCTTACTACAAGGGAAGCTAGAGAGAGAATAAAGGAACATATTTATGATATCAAATCAGAAGATCCAGACTCACAAGTAGCGAGACACTTCAAATTTTGTCACAATAGCAGTACAAACAATCTATCGTGGCAAATTATTGAATGGGTTAAAGTCCCTAGTAGAGGGGGTGATAGAGACAAACTGCTTCGCATGCGCGAGGCATTTTGGATCTTCAAATTGGATACAAGGGCCCCTAGGGGCCTAAACATACATACTGATCTTATAAACTGCTGGAGATAATTCTTTCGGTATTAGCCGCAATGAAATATATTTCTATTTTTCTAAATTCATGATGCTAAACAAAATAGGCACTTTTTTGAATATATGTGCTTACTCTAGCCTTGTATATACTGTCAAGGGGTCCCATTAATGTATAAATATTCATGAATTTTACTTCATAAACTCCCCCTTTCACCTAGTTTCTGTCTCTTTCTTACAAACGCAATAGACATTAAACTGAGAGAGATAATATGTTAAAAATGCTAAAAATAAACCAAGTTTAGTGCAAACTAATTTTATAGATCAAGAAATGGAGTTAAGTTCCCTAATCACTGCCAAGTAACCATGGAGTAACCCAAACAAAACTAGTAGAGATTAAGCTAAGCAATATATAAATATAATAAGAAGTATTGAGATAATTTCTCTTTAAACTGTCATAAGGTTAATTACTCAAGTGACACTTCTTAGCTTTATAAACCCACAGAATCTTTTTGTGGAACTCTAAGCAACGTTTGAGAATGATCGGTTACAAAACAGATTGAATATTGCCTTAAACTGATAGATTGTTTATTTAGCATGTTTACAAAAATCTTACATTTCTATTGCTAAGTAATGCTCTGTAAAACTCTAATACCTATATGTCCTTTTGCACTACATTGCAGACCATGTATATATGTGTTAGCAGGTAACTAAAGAGTTAAACTTAGACATTGCACGTCACTGTGATTTTGTAATTTAAGGAGGCTGTGTATCTGAGACAGCACGGTCTATGATTAAGGCAGTGAGCTGAAACATGTTAGACCGCTGCTGTCTCAGATCTGACCTGTTATGTCTTTTGCTGTGAATATCACGATTTTAATTTGTATGGCAATAAAATTACCCTTTTAAGCTCTTAAGCCTGTGGCCCCGACTCGCCTTTTTTCAAATTTTGGCTGAAGTTTTCATGCAGACTTGCAGAGGTCTGCTGGTGGTTAGCGGGGAGCTCCACAATTGGATGCTGTGCTAAGGAAGGAGCCGAGTAGATTGGTCACGCCTGGTTGTGACGAAAGATTAAGGAGGGTTCAGACAAGGAAGACAGACCGAGACCGGGAGAGTATGCAGCAATTGCGAACACCGGAGGATCAAGGTACTGTGCATACTTTAATTTAATACACTGCCCTCATATATCAACTGGATTCTGGATCTGCAGTTTAGTTTGAGCGCTATAGTGGGACTTTCTGTTTGTATATGCCGAATATCTCCCAGACCCAAGAGTTTGAAGCGGAAAGCCAATGCCGCGAAACGCCTGTCCATAGCGGAATGTGACAACTGAGAAACACCCCATTCCCACATCCAGTCAAGCAACGCACCAGTACCATCAACCTCCCTTTCACGTAAACCCTGGGACAACAACCTATTCTCCCACTCCAACCACACTCTTGAATAAGCTGCCCAAGTACCTGGTGCCAATGAGTTCTTCACCAGTCCAGCCAGTCCTCCACCCCAAGTCGCCACAAGAAACTCGGACACGGGCATCCCTCCTCGTCTGCATGTGGTACCAATTCCCGGAAACGCTGCCACTGAAACCGAGAGAGGGAGTCTGCTATTGAATTACAGACACCAGGAATATGTTTGGCCTTCAGGCAAACATTCATTCGCAAACATTTCAGGACAAGCAAACGCAACAATCTCAACACAGGCAGAGACGTAGCCGTCAGTGTATTCAATGCATACACAACTCCCATATTGTCTGAAGAAAAAACAACGGCCCGATTCCTCAACTCTCCCTCCCAGACAAACAGGGCAACCACAATAGGGAACAACTCCAGAAACACCAAATTCTTCACCAGACCCAAGGAAAACCATTCCTCGGGCCACCGAGCTGCACACCATCTGCCCAGGAAATAAGCACCGAAACCACAACCACCGGCCAAATCTGTCACCAAACCCAGCTCCTCATTAGAGACCCTCACTGCCTGAATTAACGCTGAGCCATTAAAACCTAACAGAAATTGTCTCCAAACCCTCAAATCATCCTTAAGCTCCCTGGAAAGCCGAACAAAATGATGCGGCTTATTCACACCAGCCGTAGCTAAAGATAATCTCCTACAGAAAACCCTCCCCATAGGAATAATTCGACACGCAAAATTCAGCTTTCCCACCAGGGATTGCACCTCTCGAAGCGTAACCTTCTTCAATAACAACGAACGGTCAATGACCTCCACCAAATCAGAAACCTTATCCCTAGGCAATCTACATTCCTTGGCCACAGAGTCAATGGTAATGCCCAAAAACTCAAGGGATGTCACCGGCCCCTCAGACTTTTCAAACGCAATGGGCACACCGAAATCGGCCGCAACCTGATAACAGACATCCCGTAAGAGTATACAATCCTCTGAACCCGCCGGACCCACAAACAAAAAATCGTCAAGATAATGCACCAATGACGAAAGGCCCGCCCGTTCAGAAACAACCCACTCCAGAAAAGTGCTAAACTGCTCAAACAGCGAGCAGGATATGGAACACCCCATGGGCAAACACAAATCCACATAGTAGGCACCATCCACGCAACAACCCAACAGATGCTGCGAAGTCGGGTGCACAGGTAGCAGTCTGAAAGCTGCCTCAATGTCTACTTTAGCCAGTAAAGCAGCGGCACCAGCTTCCCTGACTAGGTTAACCGCTTGATCAAACGACGCGTACTTAACAGACGACAACTCCTGAGGAATGCCATCATTAACAGATCCCCCTTTTGGAAATGATAAATGATGAATGAGCCTGAATTTACCAGGCTCCTTCTTAGGAACCACCCCAAGAGGTGACATCCGCAAATCAACCAAAGGAGGGCGATCAAACGGGCCCGCCATTCTACCTAACTCAACCTCCTTCATTAGTTTTTCAACGACTACCCCAGGCCACAAACGAGCCGACTTTAAGTTACCCCTAAAAACCCCACAACCCCCTTGTGATGGAATCACAAAGCCAAATTGAAAACCGTGAAAGAGCAACGCCGCCTTATCAAAACAACCCTTCCACCTAGCGTACAGGGCGAGCCAAGGCTCCATCGCGGCGAGTCTCACCGGGGTCGCCCCCTTTGTCAGACGCATCCCCAACCCCGCTTGGTTTACCCCTACGGAAACACTTCGCATAGGAATGTGCACCCCCACACCCTGAACACTCGTGTTTAAACTTGCACGCAGCTCCCCACTTGCAAAACTTTTCATTATAGGCAAAGCAACAACCTTTTCTGACCGTGGCAGGGGGTCCCCCGATGGAGGCGCCACCGGCTCCTGATCGAAAGGACTGGGAAGATCTTAGAGGCGTCATGATTTTTAGCCACAACCCCATGTCACGGTCGTCCCACCGCATTTCCGGCTTAACTGACAAGCGCTGCCTGAACTGCTCGTCGTATGACCACCAAGCCATACCCCCATACGTCCGCTGAGCAGAAGACACCTCATCAAGATAACAAAAAAGCGCTGCACCCTGGTCAGGAAATTTACTCGCAAACACATTAGCATATATCAAAAATGCCTGAGACCAGTTAGAAAATGTTTTCGGCAACTTCCGATATCTCTTTTTCCTCTCCTCCTCCTCTTTCTTGGCCACGTCTTTCTTAGAGTCCTCCGGGATCTCGAAAGACTGCTCAAGCGGGAGAAGAGAGAAAAATTCAATAAAATCCCTCTTATATATCTTTTCCTTCACCTCAGAGGTCAAGTGCATCCCCAACGGCCCGATTGAGCAGAGACACGACCGAGACATTGCTGTATCAGCCACCCTCAACTCAGCTCCCTCACCCTGCCTCGAGACCAGCCCGGAAGACTCCACTATAGGCCCGGAAGTCTGCGCCACCACCGAGACACCACCCCCTGAGACACCAGGGACCGCCACACTGCGGTCCTCCACCCTCTCCACAACTGATACACCCGCCGACCTGTCAACAGGGACCCACGCCCTCTCTACTCCAACCCTTTGCGCAGGGCCAACTCCTTCCAATTTAGCTAACAACACTTTCAATCCCTCCACTACACTCCCTGTCACTGAGTCACAATCCACACTCCTAACACCACACAATGTAACATCACTCCCCCCCACATTCAACAACCCTTTCTCACCTGCTGAAGTGCGCTCCGTAGTCCTGATGCTTGAGGGACCGCTGAAAGTTGCCTGGAGCCCGCTGCTGCGTTGCCCCGTAATCTCTCGACCACCTCCAGTAGAAGTGACAGCTGGCCGTCCCTGTTGTGCCAACTGCCGTGGTTGATCCTGAAAAACAGTAGAACGTGAATACATATCCAGGGGAGGAAAAGGTCTGCTACCCCTTCCCCCTCTTTGCCGGCTGTTACTCCGAGCCGTACCAACTCCCCTACCCCTCTTGGGAGCTCCCCCACCCTCACCACCAGGCCAATCAACGTCCACCACAGGCCGTCTTCTTGACCCCTCCCTATGTACAACTCCCCGTCCTCCTGGCCTATGTGGCCGACCCCTGGCACCTATACCCCCTTGAGTGGCCGCCGTATACACCCGGGCCCCACTCTGTTCCCTTGCCAGCTCTGAAACCCCGCCCGAGACACCACACCTCACCTCCTTATGCCCAACAGGCCGCACCTCCTGCTGTGGACCGTCATCAGGCTCCAAACGAATAGAATCCGTCCAGGAGCCGTGCAAGCCAGAGAAATCCTCCTCAAGGCCGTCGAAGACATCCTCCCTCAAAGATGGGCCAGGTTGAGGCCCTGGCCGTCGTTCAGATGGGCTATGCTCTGGAAGAGAAAAGCTAACATGTGAGCCACACACCCCAACCTCCTCCCTGAACCTGGCCGTACCCCCTCCCCCCACAGCATGGTGAACAGACACAGGCCTAGGACCTACAGAAACCCTCTCAGCTGACCCCCCCAAAACGGCTAACATTCCTACTGGAGGACCCAGGGGAGGGAGGAACACACTCCTCATCAGAGGAGTTTAAAAATAAGTCCATCTCCCCAGGGCCCAACTCTAACTCCTCACATTCCTCCCCAGACCCATACTCCAGATCAACAAGCCCCCCCCCCCTTGTGGCCTCACTGCCCAACTCACATCACCCCCACTAAACTGGCTAGGACCCCTATGACTAAGCTGGAGAGAACCCAGGCCTAACTCACTCTGCCTGACCTTGGGACCACCAACCACCAATGCTGTCGTGGCCTGTCCCTCCTCTCCCTCACTACCACTGCTCACTGCTACCCCACTACCAGGAACCAGGGAGCCACCCTGTCCGTCACAGCACCTCCCAGAAGGCCCCTCTCCCCCCAGATCAGGCCCTGCCAGGCCGTGAGCCACCTTACCCCTACCTCCAGATTTAGTGGCCAGGCCAGCAACGGACCTCCGCTCCGGATCACTGCCGCTCACACCGGGTGATGACGTCATCGGCACTGGACCCACACCCGCCGGACCCGCCAATACCGCTGCCTCCGCACTCCTCCTAACCGGAACCGGACCGGATCTCCTTGTCGACGACGCCCTCCTGCTGACCTCAGGGCTGAGACGCGATGGAGGCCTGGATTGCCTGGTGGACCTCTTCCTGGGAACCGACCGCTCCTGCACCGCCACAGCCTCTACCGGAGCCCCCAGCAATGCTTGGACCTGCTCAGATAGCCAGGTAGGTCCCTTTGACTCTGCAGCCTCCTTCAGCCACCGGAACAAGTCTTCCATATCAGCCATGACGCAGGCTGAGCGAGAAAGCCAACAGCTGCAGATGCTTCACCAACTTTTACTAACAACAACTGCTGGCTTTCCCGCTCAACCGCAAGGCTTTATCACCTTGCAGCTCCTCCCCCACTTCCTCTCAACCTCAGCCTACATTGTGCTCCGCGGTCAAAGCTCCCTCCAGCTAAGCTTTGCACCGCTTACAGGAGCCACTTTCGTTGTTTTTAATGACCTCTATATACTTTTTCTTTTTGCGAGCCTTTGCCAGATATGCAAGCCACTTAATATTTTTACCCGAGAAGCTCGAGAATGCCGCCTTCTGTTTTAGTTCGTTCTGTTGTTCCTGTTGGTGTATGAAACTCTCTCTAATCTTCTTAGCCTCTTGGTATTTTGTCCATGATCTAGGATCAGGATGGTCTATATATTTTCTTTAGGTGTTCCTTACCACGCTATTCAACCCTACCTCCCTAGCTTTAAACATTTTTTTTTTCCATTTTGATAGCATAGCTTTGATTTCTCCACGAAAGAAGGCTTTCGCTGCCTCCCAGAATATTTCCACTTTATGCAGATATGTTTTATTGTTATTATAAAACTCATACCATAATCTCCTGAGCTCATGTTGAAACTGCATGTTGTGTATTAAATGTTTAGGGAAAAAGAAGACATTGTTCCCCTTTCCTCGCTTATCCTGCCTTTTGATTTTCAGCGTAATACATGCATGGTCTGATAGACAAATATCCTCAATACCTACTTCCAGGTCCATCCCAAGCACGTTCTCTCCCAGCAGGAAGAAATCTATGCGAGAGAATGCCTCTTGCGTCTTAGATTCGCATATAAATGCTCTACCATCCGGGTTATACGCACGCCGAATATCTCTAAGTTTAAGATTTTCACAAAATTTGCTAAGCAGTTTTGCTTCTTTATTATATTGTCTGGAGGTTGCTTACTTCAATCTATCTAGTTTGGGATGCATACTCATATTAAAACCCCCCACCACAATTAGATTTGTATATACGTATGGTAAAAGCTTAAGGTATATTTTGTCCCAAAATTCTACCTCTAGGTGGTTAGGGGCGTAAATATTACACAAAATATATCTAAACTTATCAATTTCAAATTGTACTATCATATACCGATCTTCTTTATCTAGATCTTGTGAAATAATCTGTACATTTAGATCTTTTTTAAAAAGCAAGCCACCCCTCTCTTTCTTCTTACACATGAAGTGACAACCACTTCCCCGATCCATTTTACCCTAAATTTGTTCATCTCTTGTAGACTTAAATGTGTCTCCTGGATGATCGCAATATCCGTATGCATCTTTTGTAGATGGCTTATTACCTTTTTCCTTTTAGCCGGAGATGTTGTTCCCCCCACGTTCCAGGATACTATTTTTATATTTTTAGCCATCCTTGATATCTATAAAAATACTATTTCTCCATGGGCAGTACCCACGACTAGCAAGAGATCGGGTAGGCAGGGGGGAGGAGAAAAGAAAGAGGAAGAAAAAAAAAATGGAGCTATTTCTAATTCCCAGAATTTAGACTACACCCTGCTGACCTATCCAGGCTTACCCTGCTACATGCATTTACCTTATTAGCTTTGAGATATAACTGCTAAACAATGCAGTCTAAACTAACATTAAAGCTGGGCTAGCCTTGTTGTCTGATTGGCTCCTTCTAATAAGGTAAATGGTGGGAGGAGTTTGGCTATTGATAACACATTTACAACCTTTTTACTGCTATTTCTTTAAGACTTGGCGGCGTTCTATAGCAACAAAGTGTCACTGTCCCTTTAACTGTATTAGTTATTAATAAATCCAGCGCAGGTCAGTGTCCCTTTAACTGTATTAGTTATTTATAAATCCAGCGCAGGTCAGTGTCCTGTACTCACCAACTACACAATAAGAATTTGTCAGACAAAGCAACGGTCTCTGGGAAAGCAAGTGGCACTGTGTACATTAGTCAGTTGTGCTGCAGCTTGGCACGTGCACTGCTAGGTACTTTCTCTGGCACCTGTTTTGGGCACCGTGTACATTAGTCAGTTGTGCTGCAGCTTGGCACATGCGCTGCTAGGTACTTTCTCTGGAACCTGTTTTGGACACCGTGTACATTAGTCAGTTGTGCTGCAGCTTGGCACATGTGCTGCTAGGTACTTTCTCTGGCACCTGTTTTGGGCACCCTGTACATTAGTCAGTTGTGCTGCAGCTTGGCACGTGCACTGCTAGGTACTTTCTCTGGCACCTGTTTTGGGCACCGTGTACATTAGTCAGTTGTGCTGCAGCCTGGCACAGACTCTGCTAGGTACTTTCTCTGGCACCTGTTTTGGGCACCGTGTACATTAGTCAGTTGTGCTGCAGCCTGGCACAGACGCTGCTAGGTACTTTCTCTGGCACTTGTTTTGGGCACCGTGTACATTAGTCAGTTGTGCTGCAGCTTGGCTCATGTGCTGCTAGGTACTTTCTCTGGCACCTGTTTTGGGCACCGTGTACATTAGTCAGTTGTGCTGCAGCTTGGCTCATGTGCTGCTAGGTACTTTCTCTGGCACCTGTTTTGGGCACCGTGTACATTAGTCAGTTGTGCTGCAGCCTGGCACAGACACTGCTAGGTACTTTCTCTGGCACTTGTTTTGGGCACCGTGTACATTAGTTAGTTGTACTGCAGCTTGGCTCATGTGCTGCTAGGTACTTTCTCTGGCACTTGTTTTGGGCACCGTGTACATTAGTCAGTTGTACTTCAGCTTGGCTCATGTGCTGCTAGGTACTTTCTCTGGCACCTGTTTTGGGCACCGTGTACATTAGTCAGTTGTACTGCAGCTTGGCTCATGTGCTGCTAGGTACTTTCTCTGGCACCTGTTTTGGGCACCGTGTACATTAGTCAGTTGTACTGCAGCTTGGCTCATGTGCTGCTAGGTACTTTCTCTGGCACCTGTTTTGGGCACCGTGTACATTAGTCAGTTGTGCTGCAGCCTGGCACAGACTCTGCTAGGTACTTTCTCTGGCACCTGTTTTGGGCACCGTGTACATTAGTCAGTTGTGCTGCAGCTTGGCACACTTGCTGCTAGGTACTTTCTCTGGCACTAGTTTTGGACACCGTGTACATTAGTCAGTTGTGCTGCAGCTTGGCACAAGCGCTGCTAGGTACTTTTTCTTTCTAATGACATGGTGAGTCCACGGATCATCTAATTACTATTGGGAATATCAATCCTGCCCAGCAGGAGCCTGCAAAGAGCACCACAGCAAAGCTGTTAAATATCACCTTCCTTCCTTCCCACCCCAGTCATTCTCTTTGCCTACGTTAGAGCAAGGAAGTGGTAAAATTAGGTGTCTGGAAAGATTCTTCAATAAAGATTTTATTATTTTTTAACAGTACAAGCTTGTGCTGTTTGTTCTACTAGGGTGTAGCCGTATTCCACATCAGTCTCTTCAGTAGAGCAGTGGTGGCTTTTAAGCAATGGGAACTTGTGGGGTACAATCCTCACTGTGCCTCCCATGTAGTTAATGCTGCCCTAATACTGAAAGCCTGAGTAAGATTACTCAGTCTTTATCTCTGTTTTCACAGGTCCATGTGATGGAGAAGACCTCTCAAACCTAGTGAGCTGCCTTGCTGCCAGGCAGACTTTATTGAGGAAAGTGCTATTTTTATTTTTCTAGGGCTACACAGGAAAAAGATGGCACTTTACTATTCATTTTAATAGGACACTGAATAGGGCCTATAGCAAAGTAATGGGCTAATTTTAGGCAGCAGTGCAGGCACAGGGGACGGGGAGATGGGCTTATTTTTATGGTTGTTTGTGTTTACTTGCTCCCTGCGTTTTTTTTACATTAATGTAATCATGCCGACCGGGAGTTTAGTGCGTTATGCTCACGATGGGCAGGGCTAACTGATGCGCTGAAAATTTCCTTTTCGCGCTCTTCTCTTCGTGTGTACAGAGGGGTGTAATTTCTCTGCGGTTACAGTCTCATGGCTTACAAGTGACGGACCTTGTGTTTATCGCTCCGGTTTGAGTCCGGAATCCATCTGTGATCTATTGGCTCCGTTTTTCCAGCAGGGCAAGAGCTAAAGCTGAAGTGTAGAGGTTGTCAGGGGTTATTAATTTAAAAGCAGTAGATTAAAGTGTTTGCTGTAAAAATAAAGCAGTTTCCTTTTTTATATTTAAAGAGACAGCAATGTTTTTTTTGTGTGATCTTATAATTTAGTAATTTTATTTCTCCAACATAGGTGTGTCCGGTCCACGGCGTCATCCTTACTTGTGGGATATTCTCTTCCCCAACAGGAAATGGCAAAGAGCCCAGCAAAGCTGGTCACATGATCCCTCCTAGGCTCCGCCTACCCCAGTCATTCTCTTTGCCGTTGCACAGGCAACATCTCCACGGAGATGGCTAAGAGTTTTTTTGGTGTTTAAATGTAGTTTTATTCTTCAATCAAGAGTTTGTTATTTTAAAATAGTGCTGGTATGTACTATTTACTCTGAAACAGAAAAGAGATGAAGATTTCTGTTTGTAAAATGATTTTAGCAACCGTTACTAAAATCGATGGCTGTTTCCACACAGGACTGTTGAGATGAATTAACTTCAGTTGGGGGAAACAGTGGGCAGACTTTTGCTGCTTGAGGTATGACACATTTCTAACAAGACTTGGTAATGCTGGAAGCTGTCATTTTCCCTATGGGAACCGGTAAGCCATTTTCTTAGTTTAGTATAAGAATAAAGGGCTTCACAAGGGCTTTAAAGACTGGTAGACATTTTGCTGGGCTAAAACGATTACTTTATAAGTATATTTAATGGATGTTAACTATAAATAGTTCTTTTAATCTTGGGGATGTATTAAAAAAACGGCAGGCACTGTATTGGACACCTTTTTCACTGGGGGCCTTTTCTAGTCATAGGCAGAGCCTCATTTTCGCGCCACTAATGCGCAGTTGTTTTTGGAAAGCAAGGCATGCAGATGCATGTGTGAGGAGCTAAGAACCACTGAAAAAGCTTATTGAAGGCGTCATTTGGTATCGTATTCCCCTCTGGGCTTGGTTGGGTCTCAGCAGAGCAGATACTCCGGTTCCGTTATTTTAAGAGTTAAAGCTTTCAAATTTGGTGTGCAATACTTTTAAGGCTTTAAGACACTGTGGTGAAATTTTGGTGAATTTTGAACAATTCCTTCATACTTTTTCACATTTTCAGTAATAAAGTGTGTTCAGTTTAAAATTTAAAGTGACAGTAACGGTTTTATTTTAAAACGTTTTTTGTGCTTTGTTATCAAGTTTATGCCTGTTTAACATGTCTGAACCATCAGATAGATGATGTTCTGTATGTTTGGAAGCCAAGGTTCCTCCCCATTTAAATATATGTGATGAATGTGACATAGTGTCCAGACAAAGTAGGGACAATGATGCCACTGATAATGATGTTGCCCAAAATGATTCCTCAAGCGAGGGGAGTAAGCATGGTACTGCATCATCCCCTTCTGTGTCTACACCAGTCTTGCCCACACAAGAGGCCCCTAGTACATCTAGTGCGCCAATCCTTCTTACTATGCAACAATTAACGGCTGTAATGGATAATTCTATTAAAAACATTTTAGCCAAAATGCCCACTTATCAGAGAAAGCGCGATTGCTCTGTTTTAGATACTGAAGAGCATGAGGACGCTGATGATAATGGTTCTGACATACCCTCACGCCAATCTCAAGGGGCCATGAGGGAGGTTTTGTCTGAGGGAGAAATTTCAGATTCAGGAAAAATTTCTCAACAAGCTGAACCTGATGTTATTATTTTTAAATTTAAATTGGAACATCTCCGCGCTCTGCTTAAGGAGGTGTTATCTACTCTGGATGATTGTGACAATTTGGTCATTCCAGAGAAATTATGTAAGATGGACAAGTTCCTAGAGGTCCCGGTGCCCCCCGATGCTTTTCCTATACCCAAGCGGGTGGCGGACATTGTAAATAAGGAATGGGAAAGGCCCGGCATACCTTTTGTTCCTCCCCCTATATTTAAAAAATTATTTCCTATGGTCGACCCCAGAAAGGACTTATGGCAGACAGTCCCCAAGGTCGAGGGGGGCGGTTTCTACTCTAAACAAACGCACTACTATTCCTATAGAAGATAGTTGTGCTTTCAAAGATCCTATGGATAAAAAATTAGAGGGTTTGCTTAAAAAGATGTTTGTTCAGCAAGGTTACCTTCTACAACCAATTTCATGCATTGTTCCTGTCACTACAGCAGCGTGTTTCTGGTTCGAAGAACTAGAAAAGTCGCTCAATAAAGACTCTTCGTATGAGGAGGTTATGGACAGAGTTCAAGCACTTAAATTGGCTAACTCTTTTATCTTAGACGCCACTTTGCAATTAGCTAGATTAGCGGCGAAAAATTCAGGTTTTGCTATTGTGGCGCGCAGAGCGCTTTGGCTAAAGTCTTGGTCAGCGGATGTGTCCTCCAAGAACAAATTGCTTAACATCCCTTTCAAAGGTAAAACGCTATTTGGCCCTGACTTGAAAGAGATTATTTCAGACATCACTGGGGGAAAGGGCCACGCCCTTCCTCAGGATAGGTCATTTAAGGCTAAAAATAAGCCAAATTTTCGTCCCTTTCGCAGAAACGGACCAGCCTCAAATTCTACACCCTCTAAGCAAGAGGGTAATAGTTCTCAAACTAAACCAGCCTGGAGACCGATGCAAGGCTGGACCAAGGGTAAGCAGGCCAAGAAACCTGCCACTGCTACTAAAACAGCATGAAGTGTTGGCCCCCGATCCGGGACCGGATCTGGTGGGGGGCAGACTCTCTCTCTTTGCTCAGGCTTGGGCAAGAGATGTTCAGGATCCTTGGGCGCTAGAAATAGTTTCTCAAGGTTATCTCCTGGAATTCAAGGAACTACCCCCAAGGGGGAGGTTCCACAGGTCTCAATTGTCTTCAGACCAAATAAAAAGACAGGCATTCTTACATTGTGTAGAAGACCTGTTAAGAATGGGAGTGATTCATCCTGTTCCATTAGGAGAACAAGGGATGGGATTTTACTCCAATCTGTTCATAGTTCCCAAAAAAGAAGGAACATTCAGACCGATTTTAGATCTCAAGATTCTAAACAAATTTCTCAGGGTTCCATCGTTCAAGATGGAAACCATTCGAACAATTCTTCCTACCATCCAGGAAGGTCAATTCATGACCACGGTGGATTTAAAGGATGCGTATCTACATATTCCTATCCACAAGGAACATCATCGGTTCCTAAGGTTCGCCTTTCTGGACAAGCATTACCAGTTTGTGGCACTTCCATTCGGATTAGCCACTGCTCCAAGGATTTTCACAAAGGTACTAGGGTCCCTTCTAGCGGTGCTAAGACCAAGGGGCATTGCAGTAGTACCTTACTTGGACGACATACTGATTCAACCGTCGTCTCTGTCAAAAGCAAAGGCTCATACGGACATTGTCCTAGCCTTTCTCAGATCTCACGGGTGGAAAGTGAACATAGAAAAAAGTTCTCTGTCCCCGTCAACAAGTGTTCCCTTCTTGGGAACAATAATAGACTCCTTAGAAATGAAGATTTTTCTGACAGAGGCCAGAAAATCAAAACTTCTAAGCTCTTGTCAAGTACTTCATTCTGTTCTTCTTCCTTCCATAGCGCAGTGCATGGAAGTAATAGGTTTGATGGTTGCGGCAATGGACATAGTTCCTTTTGCACGAATTCATCTAAGACCATTACAACTGTGCATGCTCAGACAGTGGAATGGGGGTTATACAGACTTGTCTCCGACGATCCAAGTAGATCAAAGAACCAGAGATTCACTCCGTTGGTGGCTGAACCTGGACAACCTGTCACAGGGAATGAGCTTCCGCAGACCAGAGTGGGTCATTGTCACGACCGACGCCAGTCTGGTGGGCTGGGGCGCGGTCTGGGAACCCCTGAAAGCTCAGGGGCTATGGTCCCGGGAAGAATCTCTTCTCCCGATAAACATTCTGGAACTGCGAGCGATATTCAATGCTCTCAAAGCTTGGCCTCAACTAGCAAAGGCCAAATTCATAAGGTTTCAATCAGACAACATGACGACTGTTGCATATATCAACCATCAAGGGGGAACAAGGAGTTCCCTGGCGATGGAGGAAGTAACCAAAATAATTCAATGGGCGGAGAATCACTCCTGCCACTTGTCTGCAATCCACATCCCAGGAGTGGAAAATTGGGAAGTGGATTTTCTGAGTCGTCAGACTTTCCATCCGGGGGAGTGGGAACTCCATCCGGAAATCTTTGCCCAAATAACTCAATTATGGGGCATTCCAGACATGGACCTGATGGCGTCTCGTCAGAACTTCAAGGTTCCTTGCTACGGGTCCAGATCCAGGGATCCCAGGGCGACTCTAGTAGATGCACTGATAGCGCCTTGGACCTTCAACCTAGCTTATGTATTCCCACCGTTCCCTCTCATTCCCAGGCTGGTAGCCAGGATCAATCAGGAGAGGGCTTCGGTGATCTTGATAGCTCCTGCGTGGCCACGCAGAACTTGGTATGCAGACCTGGTGAATATGTCATCGGCTCCACCATGGAAGCTACCTTTGAGACAGGACCTTCTTGTTCAAGGTCCATTCGAACATCCGAATCTGGCTTCACTCCAACTGATTGCTTGGAGATTGAACGCTTGATTTTATCAAAGCGTGGGTTTTCAGATTCTGTCATTGATACTCTTGTTCAGGCTAGAAAGCCTGTAACTAGGAAAATTTACCATAAAATATGGAAAAGGTATATTTGTTGGTGTGAATCTAAAGGATTCCCATGGAACAAGATAACAATTCCGAAGATTCTATCCTTTCTACAGGAGGGTTTGGAGAAAGGATTATCTGCAAGTTCTTTGAAGGGACAGATTTCTGCTTTATCTGTTTTACTTCACAAAAAACTGGCAGCTGTGCCAGATGTTCAAGCTTTTGTTCAGGCTTTGGTTAGAATTAAGCCTGTTTACAAACCTTTGACTCCTCCTTGGAGTCTCAATTTAGTTCTTTCAGTTCTTCAAGGGGTTCCGTTTGAACCCTTACATTCCGTAGATATTAAGTTACTATCTTGGAAAGTTTTGTTTTTGGTTGCAATTTCTTCTGCTAGAAGAGTTTCAGAGTTATCTGCTCTGCAGTGTTCTCCTCCTTATCTGGTGTTCCATGCAGACAAGGTGGTTTTGCGTACTAAACCTGGTTTTCTTCCGAAAGTTGTTTCTAACAAAAACATTAACCAGGAGATAGTTGTGCCTTCTTTGTGTCCGAAACCAGTTTCAAAGAAGGAACGTTTGTTGCACAATCTGGATGTAGTTCGTGCTCTAAAATTTTATTTAGAGGCTACAAAGGATTTCAGACAAACATCTTCTTTGTTTGTTGTTTATTCTGGTAAAAGGAGAGGTCAAAAAGCAACTTCTACCTCTCTCTCTTTTTGGCTTAAAAGCATCATCCGATTGGCTTATGAGACTGCCGGACGGCAGACTCCTGAAAGAATCACAGCTCACTCCACTAGGGCTGTGGCTTCCACATGGGCCTTCAAGAACGAGGCTTCTGTGGATCAGATATGTAAGGCAGCGACTTGGTCTTCACTGCACACTTTTACCAAATTTTACAAATTTGATACTTTTGCTTCTTCGGAGGCTATTTTTGGGAGAAAGGTTTTGCAAGCCGTGGTGCCTTCCATCTAGGTGACCTGATTTGCTCCCCCCCATCATCCGTGTCCTAAAGCTTTGTTATTGGTTCCCACAAGTAAGGATGACGCCGTGGACCGGACACACCTATGTTGGAGAAAACAGAATTTATGCTTACCTGATAAATTTCTTTCTCCAACGGTGTGTCCGGTCCACGGCCCGCCCTGGTTTTTTTAATCAGGTCTGATGAATTATTTTCTCTAACTACAGTCACCACGGTATCATATGATTTCTCCTATGCATATTCCTCCTTTACGTCGGTCGAATGACTGGGGTAGGCGGAGCCTAGGAGGGATCATGTGACCAGCTTTGCTGGGCTCTTTGCCATTTCCTGTTGGGGAAGAGAATATCCCACAAGTAAGGATGACGCCGTGGACCGGACACACCGTTGGAGAAAGTAATTTATCAGGTAAGCATAAATTCTGTTTTTTAATTCTGGGTAAAGATGGACCAGGAGGCTGTGCAAGATGTTACTTGTACTTTATGTTTGGATACTAATGTTGAACCACCAATCCCTTTTTGTTCCTCATGTACTGAGAGAACATTAAAGGGACAGTCTACACCAGAATTTTTATTGTTTTAAAAAGATAGATAATCCCTTTATTACACATTCCCCAGTTTTACATAACCAACACAGTTATATTAATATACTTTTTACCTCTGTGATTACCTTGTATCTAAGCCTCTGCAGACTGCCCTCTTATCTCAGTGCTTTTGACAGACATGCAGTTTAGCCAATTAGTGCAGACTCCTAAATAACTCCTTGGGAGTGAGCACAATGTCATCTATATGACACACATGAACTAGTACTGTCTAACTGTGAAAAACTTTCAAAATGCTCTGAGCTAAGAGGCGGTTTTCAACGGTTTAGAAATCAGTTTGATCCTACCTAGGTTTAGCTTTTGAAAAATACCACCAAGGGAACAAAACAAATGTATTGATAAAAGTACATTGGAAAGTTGTTTAAAATTTCATGCACTATCTGAATCATGAAAGTTTAATTTTGAGTAGACTGTCCCTTTAAATTATAGGCATGATTAAGGGTGAATAACCCAAAATGTTGCTTTTGCTGCTGTGTGCCTACATGCTTTGTGTAAGCTAAAAGTTCAATAAATGATATAAAGACAATCAGTTTTTCCACGTGATTTGTTGCTGTGTTTAAATTATAGGGATAGACTTTTTGATTCTTAGCCAACATTGTCTAGTTAGGATGCTGTTCAGGAGTCTTCTGACAATGTTCAAGATATGCTGCAGCTTTTTCCAGACCTCTGCAGTTATGCATGCTCAGGCAGTGGAACGGAGATTATGCAGATCTATCTCTGTGACTACATCTGGATCAGGAGACAAGGGATTCTCTTCTTTGGTGGTTGTCTCAGGATCATCTCTCCCAGGGAACTTGCTTCTGCAGACCCAACTGGGTGATTTTGACAACGGACACCAGCCTGTTGGGATGGGGAGCAGTCTGGGGCTCTCTAAAGGCTCAGGGGATATGGACTCGGAAAGAGTCGGTTCCACCCATAAACATTCTGGAGCTGAGAGCAATCTCAGTTAGCTTCAGCCTAGTTTATCAGGTTCCAGTCGGACAACATAACTTCAGTGGCTTACATCAACCATCAGGGGGGAACTCTGAGTTCCTTGGCCATGACAGAGGTAGCCAAGATTATTGTGAGTAGGGGGATGACGTCGCTACAGTCTGAGGAGGGTGTGTACGCTGTTGTCCAATTACAGCCCCAGAATGTCAGCAAAGAAGGAAGCACTGTTGGCGTGGTGCCAGCTAGAATGAGAATCGAGCCAAATCCAATAGTGAAGGGTAGAAGGAAGCAGCACTCTTAATCCACTGTCCATAAAATCCAAAAAAGTTTATTTCAAATAATAAATGTTGTATAACATAAACCAAAGCAATATCCAAAGCTTGATCCATTTGCAGCAAGTTACAATGTACAATTCATATAACATCTTAGACATAGTCTCCAAATATATCTCTTTGCTTCTCGATACTAGTCTTAATATACAATCTCTTATAATAATAACCTATACGTAATCCAGATCTGGATCCATTTCCATCAGATTATAATATACACATTATCTTACGTCTACACATCCTAGAAGACTAGGTCTGACTTTTAACATTTAATTATATACTTGACATATTCATAACCCAATCTGTCATTGTCTGGCAAGCATTTCTCAAGTCCTGCCTAAACACTGAATAACATTACCCCGCAAATCACCTAATTAATACTCATTTAAATGCAATCTAAAGCCTATGTGACTCCCCGGAGATAAGATTTGCTAGGCCTTAGTGTAGTTTATATGTCTGGTCTAATCTGTTGTCTTATTTTTTTCCTTTTAACTAATAGACGTATTTGAACTATTCTAGTTCAGTAAGGTATTCGTTATGTCATTCCATCTTTTTTCAACTCTTTCTGTATTAACCCTAACCCCAGTTTCCTACTGCGCTCCCTACCATACCTCCGTTATCTATGGGAACACAAAGCTAAACAAACAAACAAAAGAAAACCCTCTTGCAAATATCTAATCCATGCCACTATCACATTAGAAATTTTTTTTTTATTATGAATTTCTTTAGGAATGTTTCTGATATTCAAATGAAAGAGCCCTTTCAGGGACAGAGGAGAGATCATATAGCCAGTCACAAGCTATCTTTACCAGAAAAGCGTGGTTATACAATTTAATATCAGGGAACCCCAGCCCCCCCCCATTCTTTTTATGCTTCAGTTTAATGAGAGCTATTCAGGCTTTCCCCCCTTTCCAGAAACATTGCCTACAGCCGGAATTAAATTTCTTTTATCCTTTTCCCTAATAAAAAGTGGCAAATTCTGGCACAGGAATAGGATTTTGGGTAAGATAATCATTTTTATTAAATGCACTTTTGCAGATAGGGTCAGTGGGAGGGTCTTACATTTCTGTAAGTTTTATTAGTGCCGATGCCCAAACTTTCTCATAGTTTAGGTCATATCAGTCAGCCAGATTTTTGCTTAAAGTAATTCCAAGATATTTAATCTGTTCTTTAGCCTCTTTGAAAGGCGTCTTGGTTATGCTCCCTGCGGTTCTGTGTAGCCATAAGATTTCTGATTTTGAAACATTAATCTTGTATCCTGAAAAGGAACTAACTTCCCTTATAATTTCTAGTAGGATAGGGATGTTCTTTTTTGAATCCCTGATGAATACCATCAGGTCGTCTGCATATAATGACAACACTACCTTTCTCCCTCCTAACGATAGACCTTCCAGTTCCTTTCTTAATAAAGTCGCTAATGGCTCTATGGCCATATTGAACAGCAGGGGTGACAGTGGACATCCTTGCCTCCTACCCTTCGTGATTTTAATAGAATCGGAACTTAGGCCATTAATTGAAATAACCGAGGTTGGGTTGCTATAAATGGTCTTAATGAAATCTGCGAAATGTCCTGTGAGCCCGAAATTGTCTAGCGATGTGAATAGATGGTCCCATACGATTGAATCGAAAGCCTTCTCGGCGTCGATGGTGATTATAGCAGCCTCTTTTCTATCACTATCACTAGTTTTCCCATTATACTTGTTGACCCAGTAATGTTCAATTAATGAAAGGAGCCTACTCATATTTTTGAAGAATTTCTACCTATCAAGAATCCTTAAAGAGCTATATGTATTAAAGGGTCTAGTACAGATTTCAGTCTATTAGCAATTATTGAAGTCAGCAACTTGTAATCATTATTTAGCAATGAAATCGGTCTATAAGAGTCAACTGATTCTGGGTTTTTATCTTTCTTCAGAATCAGTGTGATAATAGATGTGGAAAAATATGTGGATTGAATATTACTTTGTATATAGTATTGGTTGTAAAGAAGTTGCAATGTTGAAGAGATGGAATCTTGTAATATTTTATAAAATTCTATCGGAAGTTGATCCGGGCCTGGGGCTTTGTTCAATGCTGCTTTTTGAATTCCTTTAATAATCTCTTCCTGAGTTATAGGCGCATTTAATACGTTTAAGTCATCTTGTGAAATTTTGGGTAGTCTAACTTTCTCCCAGAATGACTTCTATTTGCGGGATTAATTTCACCCTGTGTATATAATCCCTGATAGAATGTTTGAAAGACTCTATTAATCTCTTTAGGTGTCACAAATCTTCCTTCGTTGTTTTTAATGACCTCTATATACTTTTTCTTTTTGCGAGCCTTTGCCAGATATGCAAGCCACTTAATATTTTTACCCGAGAAGCTGGAGAATGCCGCCTTCTGCTTTAGTTCGTTCTGTTGTTCCTGTTGGTGTATGAAACTCTCTCTAATCTTCTTAGCCTCTTGGTATTTTGTCCATGATCTAGGATCAGGATGGTCTATATATTTTCTATAGGTGTTCCTTACCACGCTATTCAACCCTACCTCCCTAGCTTTAAACATTTTTTTTTCCATTTTGATAGCATAGCTTTGATTTCTCCACGAAAGAAGGCTTTCGCTGCCTCCCAGAATATTTCCACTTTATGCAGATATGTTTTATTGTTATTATAAAACTCATACCATAATCTCCTGAGCTCATGTTGAAACTGCATGTTGTGTATTAAATGTTTAGGGAAAAAGAAGACATTGTTCCCCTTTCCTCGCTTATCCTGCCTTTTGATTTTCAGCGTAATACATGCATGGTCTGATAGACAAATATCCTCAATACCTACTTCCAGGTCCATCCCAAGCACGTTCTCTCCCAGCAGGAAGAAATCTATGCGAGAGAATGCCTCTTGCGTCTTAGATTCGCATATAAATGCTCTACCATCCGGGTTATACGCACGCCGAATATCTCTAAGTTTAAGATTTTCACAAAATTTGCTAAGCAGTTTTGCTTCTTTATTATATTGTCTGGAGGTTGCTTACTTCAATCTATCTAGTTTGGGATGCATACTCATATTAAAACCCCCCACCACAATTAGATTTGTATATACGTATGGTAAAAGCTTAAGGTATATTTTGTCCCAAAATTCTACCTCTAGGTGGTTAGGGGTGTAAATATTACACAAAATATATCTAATCTTATCAATTTCAAATTGTACTATCATATACCGATCTTCTTTATCTAGATCTTGTGAAATAATAAGTACATTTAGATCTTTTTTAAAAAGCAAGCCACCCCTCTCTTTCTTCTTACACATGAAGTGACAACCACTTCCCCGATCCATTTTACCCTAAATTTGTTCATCTCTTGTAGACTTAAATGTGTCTCCTGGATGATCGCAATATCCATATGCATTTTTTGTAGATGGCTTATTACCTTTTTCCTTTTAGCCGGAGATGTTGTTCCCCCCACGTTCCAGGATACTATTTTTATATTTTTAGCCATCCTTGATATCTATAAAAATACTATTTCTCCATGGGCAGTACCCACGACTAGCAAGAGATCGGGTAGGCAGGGGGGAGGAGAAAAGAAAGGGGAAGAAAAAAAAATGGAGCTATTTCTAATTCCCAGAATTTAGACTACACCCTGCTGACCTATCCAGGCTTACCCTGCTACATGCATTTACCTTATTAGCTTTGAGATATAACTGCTAAACAATGCAGTCTAAACTAACATTAAAGCTGGGCTAGCCTTGTTGTCTGATTGGCTCCTTCAAATAAGGTAAATGGTGGGAGGAGTTTGGCTATTGATAACACATTTACAACCTTTTTACTGCTATTTCTTTAAGACTTGGCGGCGTTCTATAGCAACAAAGTGTCACTGTCCCTTTAACTGTATTAGTTATTAATAAATCCAGCACAGGTCAGTGTCCCTTTAACTGTATTAGTTATTTATAAATCCAGCGCAGGTCAGTGTCCCTTTAACTGTATTAGTTATTTATAAATCCAGCGCAGGTCAGTGTCCTGTACTCACCAACTACACAATAAGAATTTGTCAGACAAAGCAACGGTCTCTGGGAAAGCAAGTGGCACCGTGTACATTAGTCAGTTGTGCTGCAGCTTGGCACGTGCACTGCTAGGTACTTTCTCTGGCACCTGTTTTGGGCACCATGTACATTAGTCAGTTGTGCTGCAGCTTGGCACGTGCACTGCAAGGTACTTTCTCTGGCACCTGTTTTGGGCACCGTGTACATTAGTCAGTTGTGCTGCAGCTTGGCACATGCGCTGCTAGGTACTTTCTCTGGAACCTGTTTTGGGCACCGTGTACATTAGTCAGTTGTGCTGCAGCTTGGCACGTGCACTGCTAGGTACTTTCTCTGGCACCTGTTTTGGGCACGTGTACATTATTCAGTTGTGCTGCAGCTTGGCACGTGCACTGCTAGGTGCTTTCTCTGGCACCTGTTTTGGGCACGTGTACATTAGTCAGTTGTGCTGCAGCTTGGCACACACGCTCATAGGTACTTTCTCTGGCACCTGTTTTGGGTACCGTGTAAATTAGTCAGTTGTGCTGCATCCTGGCACATGCGCTGCTAGGTACTTTCTCTGGCACCTGTTTTGGGCACCGTGTACATTAGTCAGTTGTGCTGCAGCTTGGCACACGCGCTGCTCGGTATTTTCTCTGGCACCTGTTTTGGGCACCGTGTACATTAGTCAGTTGTGCTGCAGCCTGGCACACGCGCTGCTCGGTATTTTCTCTGGCACCTGTTTTCGGCACCGTGTACATTAGTCAGTTGTGCTGCAGCTTGGCACGTGCACTGCTAGGTACTTTCTCTGGCACCTGTTTTGGGCACCGTGTACATTAGTCAGTTGTGCTGCAGCCTGGCACAGACGCTGCTAGGTACTTTCTCTGGCACCTGTTTTGGGCACCGTGTACATTAGTCAGTTGTGCTGCAGCTTGGCACATGTGCTGCTAGGTACTTTCTCTGGCACCTGTTTTTGGCACTGTGTACATTAGTCAGTTGTGCTGCAGCTTGGCACATGCGCTGCTAGGTACTTTCTCTGGCACCTGTTTTGGGCACCGTGTACATTAGTCAGTTGTGCTGCAGCTTGGCAAACTTGCTGCTAGGTACTTTCTCTGGCACTAGTTTTGGACACCGTGTACATTAGTCAGTTGTGCTGCAGCTTGGCACAAGCGCTGCTAGGTACTTTTTCTTTCTAATGACATGGTGAGTCCACGGATCATCTAATTACTATTGGGAATATCACTCCTGCCCAGCAGGAGGCTGCAAAGAGCACCACAGCAAAGCTGTTAAATATCACCTTCCTTCCTTCCCACCCCAGTCATTCTCTTTGCCTACGTTAGAGCAAGGAAGTGGTAAAATTAGGTGTCTGGAAAGATTCTTCAATAAAGATTTTATTATTTTTTAACAGTACAAGCTTGTGCTGTTTGTTCTACTAGGGTGTAGCCGTATTCCACATCAGTCTCTTCAGTAGAGCAGTGGTGGCTTTTAAGCAATGGGAACTTGTGGGGTACAATCCTCACCGTGCCTCCCATGTAGTTAATGCTGCCCTAATACTGAAAGCCTGAGTAAGATTACTCAGTCTTTATCTCTGTTTTCACAGGTCCATGTGATGGAGAAGACCTCTCAAACCTAGTGAGCTGCCAGGCAGACTTTATTGAGGAAAGTGCTATTTTTATTTTTCTGGGGCTGCACAGGAAAAAGATGGCACTTTACTATTCATTTTAATAGGACACTGAATAGGGCCTATAGCAAAGTAATGGGCTAATTTTAGGCAGCAGTGCAGGCACAGGGGACGGGGAGATGGGCTTATTTTTATGGTTGTTTGTGTTTACTTGCTCCCTGCGTTTTTTTTACATTAATGTAATCATGCCGACCGGGAGTTTAGTGCGTTATGCTCACGATGGGCAGGGCTAACTGATGCGCTGAAAATTTCCTTTTCGTGCTCTTCTCTTCGTGTGTACAGAGGGGTGTAATTTCTCTGCGGTTACAGTCTCATGGCTTACAAGTGACGGACCTTGTGTTTATCGCTCCGGTTTGAGTCCGGAATCCATCTGTGATCTATTGGCTCCGTTTTTCCAGCAGGGCAAGAGCTAAAGCTGAAGTGTAGAGGTTGTCAGGGGTTATTAATTTAAAAGCAGTAGATTAAAGTGTTTGCTGTAAAAATAAAGCAGTTTCCTTTTTTATATTTAAAGAGACAACAATGTTTTTTTTGTGTGATCTTATAATTTAGTAATTTTATTTTTAATTCTGGGTAAAGATGGACCAGGAGGCTGTGCAAGATGTTACTTGTACTTTATGTTTGGATACTAATGTTGAACCACCAATCCCTTTTTGTTCCTCATGTACTGAGAGAACATTAAAGGGACAGTCTACACCAGAATTCTTATTGTTTAAAAAGATAGATAATCCCTTTATTACCCATTCCCCAGTTTTACATAACCAACACAGTTATATTAATATACTTTTTACCTCTGTGATTACCTTGTATCTAAGCCTCTGCAGACTGCCCTCTTATCTCAGTGTTTTTGACAGACATGCAGTTTAGCCAATCAGTGCAGACTCCTAAATAACTCCTTGGGAGTGAGCACAATGTCATCTATATGACACACATGAACTAGTTCTGTCTAACTGTGAAAAACTTTCAAAATGCTCTGAGCTAAGAGGCGGTTTTCAACGGTTTAGAAATCAGTTTGATCCTACCTAGGTTTAGCTTTTGAAAAATACCACCAAGGGAACAAAACAAATGTATTGATAAAAGTACATTGGAAAGTTGTTTAAAATTTCATGCACTATCTGAATCATGAAAGTTTAATTTTGAGTAGACTGTCCCTTTAAATTATTGGCATGATTAAGGGTGAATAACCCAAAATGTTGCTTTTGCTGCTGTGTGCCTACATGCTTTGTGTAAGCTAAAAGTTCAATAAATGATATAAAGACAATCAGTTTTTCCACGTGATTTGTTGCTGTGTTTAAATTATAGGGATAGACTTTTTGATTCTTGGCCAACATTGTCTAGTTAGGATGCTGTTCAGGAGTCTTCTGACAATGTTCAAGATATGCTGCAGCTTTCTCCAGACCTCTGCAGTTATGCATGCTCAGGCAGTGGAACGGAGATTATGCAGATCTGTCTCTGTGACTACATCTGGATCAGGAGACAAGGGATTCTCTTCTTTGGTGGTTGTCTCAGGATCATCTCTCCCAGGGAACTTGCTTCTGCAGACCCAACTGGGTGATTTTGACAGGGGATATGGACTCGGAAAGAGTCGGTTCCACCCATAAACATTCTGGAGCTGAGAGCAATCTCAGTTAGCTTCAGCCAAGTTTATCAGGTTCCAGTCGGACAACATAACTTCAGTGGCTTACATCAACCATCAGGGGGGAACTTGGAGTTCCTTGGCCATGACAGAGGTAGCCAAGATTATTGTGAGTAGGGGAATGACGTCGCTACAGCCTGAGGAGGGTGTGTACGCTGTTGTCCAATTACAGCCCCAGAATGTCGGCACAGAAGGAAGCACTGTTGGCGTGGTGCCAGCTAGAATGAGAATCGAGCCAAATCCAATAGTGAAGGGTAGAAGGAAGCAGCACTCTTAATCCACTGTCCATAAAATCCAAAAAAGTTTATTTCAAATAATTTAAAACAAAACTAGACAAGCACAGCACAGTACAGGCTTCACAAGTGGAGGGGGAGCAAATCCTTACATGTTTCGTGCTGTGCAGCACTTAATCATAGGATTATTCAGTGGGCGGAGACCCACAACTGCTGGGATCCACATTCCAGGAGTGGACAATTGGAAAAGCGGATTTTCTGAGCAGACAGACCTTTCACCCGGGAGAGTGGGAACTCTATCCGGAAGTGTTTTCCAGCTTGATTCTCAAATGGGGACAGCCAGAACTGGATCTCATGGCATCTCAGCAGAATGCCAAGCTCCCGAGGTATGGGTCGAGGTCAAGTGATCCTCAGGCTGTACTGATAGACGCTCTGGCGGTACCTTGGAATTTCAGTCTCACATACCTATTTCCCCCATTCGCTCTCCTTCCTCAGGTCATTGCTCGAATCAAACAGGAGAGGGCGTCGGTGATCCTTATCGCACCAGCATGGCCTTGCAGGATCTGGTATGCAGACCTAGTGGAGATGTCATCTCTTCCACCTTGGAGACTTCCATTGAGGAACGACCTTTTACTTCAAGGGCCCTTCCTTCATCCAAATCTAGTTTCTCTGAAGCTGACTGCTTGGAGATTGAACGCTTAATTTTATCTAAGCATGGTTTTTCTGAATCGGTCATTGAGACCATGATTCAGGCTCATAAGCCTGTGACTAGAAAGATTTACCATAAGATATAGCGTAAATATCTGCATTGGTGTGAATCCAAAGGCTACTCTTGGAGTAGAGTTTGGATTCCTAGAATTTTGTCCTTTCTTCAAGAGGGTTTGGAGAAGGGTTTATCGGCAAACTCCTTAAAGGGTCAAATATCTGCCTTGTCTATTTTGTTATATAAACGTCTGGTGGGTGTACCAGATGTACGATCGTTCTGTCAGGTCTTGGTCAGGATCAGGCCTGTGTTTAAGCCGGTTACTCCTCCCTGGAGTCTTAACCTTGTTCTTAAAGTTCTTCAACAGGCTCCATTTGAGCCTATGCATTCCTTAGATAATAAATTGTTATCTTGGAAAGTTTTGTTTCTTGTTGCTATTTCATCTGCTCGTAGAGTTTCAGAGCACTCAGCATTACAGTATGAGTCTCCTTACCTTATTTTTCATTCGGATAAGGTAGTTTTGCCTACTAAGTTAGGGTTTCTCCCGTAATTGGTTTCAGATCGGAACATTAATCAGGAGATTGTTGTTCCTTCTTTATGTCCTAACCCTTCTTCTCATAAGGAACGTCTGTTGCACAACCTAGACGTGGTACGTGCTTTGAAATTCTATTTACAGGCGACTAAGGATTTTTGCCAGTTATCTGCTCTGTTTGTGGTTTTCTCTTGGAAATGTAAGGGGCAGAAAGCTAGGGCTACTTCTCTTTTCTTGTGGCTGAAGAGTATCATTTGTTTGGCCTATGAAACTGCTGGACAGCAGCCTCCTGAGAGAGTTACGGCTCATTCTACGAGGGCTGTTTCCTCCTCCTGGGCATTCAAAAATGAAGCTTCTGTGGAACAGATTTCAAGGCTGCAACTTGGTCCTCTCTTCACACTTTTTCAAAATTCTATAAATTTGACACTTTTGCCTCGGCTGAGGCTTCCTTTGGGAGAAAGGTTCTTCAAGCAGTGGTACCTTCCTTTTAAGTTCCCTGTCTTGTTCCTCCTGTATCATCTGTGTCCTCTAGCTTGGATATTGATTCCCAATAGTAATTAGATGATCCGTGGACTCACTGTGTCATTAGAAAGAAAACAAAATTTATGCTTACCTGGTAAATGTATTTCTTTCTTGACACGGTGAGTCCACTGGTTTTTTGTTATGTTATAAACCTCGGGCACCTCTGCACCTTGGGAAGGAAGGGAGGTGCTATTTAACAGCTTTGCTGTGGTGCTTTTTGCCGCCTCCTGCTGGGCAGGAGTGATATTCCCAATAGTAATTAGATGATCTGTGGACTCACTGTGTCAAGAAAGAAATACATTTATCAGGTAAGCATAAATTTAGTTTTTCAGGT
>NC_069501.1:1287810029-1287817529 GCF_027579735.1 Bombina bombina
GACGACCACCACTGAACAATACACACAAGCTGAAACGTCAAGACTGGGCCAAGAAATATCTCAAGACTGATTTTTCTAAGGTTTTATGGACTGATGAAATGAGAGTGAGTCTTGATGGGCCAGATGGATGGGCCCCTGGCTGGATTGGTAAAGGGCAGAGAGCTCCAGTCCGACTCAGATGCCAGCAAGGTGGAGGTGGAGTACTGGTTTGGGCTGGTATCATCAAAGATGAGCTTGTGGGGCCTTTTCGGGTTGAGGATGGAGTCAAGCTCAACTCCCAGTCCTACTGCCAGTTTCTGGAAGACACCTTCTTCAAGCAGTGGTACAGGAAGAAGTCTGCATCCTTCAAGAAAAACATGATTTTCATGCAGGACAATGCCCCATCACACGCGTCCAAGTACTCCACAGCGTGGCTGGCAAGAAAGGGTATAAAAGAAGAAAATCTAATGACATGGCCTCCTTGTTCACCTGATCTGAACCCCATTGAGAACCTGTGGTCCATCATCAAATGTGAGATTTACAAGGAGGGAAAACAGTACACCTCTCTGAACAGTGTCTGGGAGGCTGTGGTTGCTGCTGCACGCAATGTTGATGGTGAACAGATCAAAACACTGACAGAATCCATGGATGGCAGGCTTTTGAGTGTCCTTGCAAAGAAAGGTGGCTATATTGGTCACTGATTTGTTTTTGTTTTGTTTTTGAATGTCAGAAATGTATATTTGTGAATGTTGAGATGTTATATTGGTTTCACTGGTAAAAAACATAATTTATGCTTACCTGATAAATTCCTTTCTTCTGTTGTGTGATCAGTCCACGGGTCATCATTACTTCTGGGATATTATCTGCTCCCCTACAGGAAGTGCAAGAGGATTCACCCAGCAGAGTTGCTATATAGCTCCTCCCCTCTACGTCACCTCCAGTCATTCGACCAAAGACCAACGAGAAAGGAGAAACCAAGGGTGTAGTGGTGACTGAATTATAATTTAAAAAATATGTACCTGCCTTAAAAAACAGGGCGGGCCGTGGACTGATCACACAACAGAAGAAAGGAATTTATCAGGTAAGCATAAATTATGTTTTCTTCTGTTATGTGTGATCAGTCCACGGGTCATCATTACTTCTGGGATACCAATACCAAAGCAAAAGTACACGGATGACGGGAGGGATAGGCAGGCTCATTATACAGAAGGAACCACTGCCTGAAGAACCTTTCTCCCAAAAATAGCCTCCGAAGAAGCAAAAGTGTCAAATTTGTAAAATTTGGAAAAAGTATGAAGCGAAGACCAAGTTGCAGCCTTGCAAATCTGTTCAACAGAGGCCTCATTCTTAAAGGCCCAAGTGGAAGCCACAGCTCTAGTGGAATGAGCTGTAATTCTTTCAGGAGGCTGCTGTCCAGCAGTCTCATAGGCTAAACGTATTATGCTATGAAGCCAAAAAGAGAGAGAGGTAGCAGAAGCTTTTTGACCTCTCCTCTGTCCAGAATAAACGACAAACAGGGAAGAAGTTTGGCGAAAATCTTTAGTTGCCTGCAAGTAGAACTTGAGGGCACGAACTACATCCAAATTGTGTAGAAGACGTTCCTTCTTTGAAGAAGGATTTGGACACAAGGATGGAACAACAATCTCTTGATTGATATTTCTGTTAGTGACTACCTTAGGTAAGAACCCAAGTTTAGTACGCAGAACTACCTTGTCTGAGTGAAAGATCAGATAAGGAGAATCACAATGTAGGGCTGATAACTCAGAGACTCTTCGAGCCGAGGAAATAGCCATTAAAAATAGAACTTTCCAAGATAACAATTTTATATCAATGGAATGAAGGGGTTCAAACGGAACACCCTGTAAAACGTTAAGAACTAAGTTTAAACTCCATGGCGGAGCAACAGTTTTAAACACAGGCTTGATCCTAGCTAAAGCCTGACAAAAGGCCTGGATGTCTGAATTTTCTGACAGACGCCTGTGTAACAAGATGGACAGAGCTGAGATCTGTCCCTTTAATGAGCTAGCCGATAAACCCTTTTCTAAACCTTCTTGTAGAAAAGACAATATCCTAGGAATCCTAACCTTACTCCAGGAGTAATCTTTGGATTCACACCAGTATAGGTATTTACGCCATATTTTATGGTAAATCTTTCTGGTAACAGGCTTCCTAGCCTGTATCAGGGTATCAATAACCGACTCAGAAAAACCACGTTTTGATAAAATCAAGCGTTCAATTTCCAAGCAGTCAGCTTCAGAGAAGTTAGACTTTGATGTTTGAATGGACCCTGAATCAGAAGGTCCTGTCTTAGAGGTAGAGACCAAGGCGGACAGGATGACATGTCCACTAGATCTGCATACCAAGTCCTGCGCGGCCATGCAGGCGCTATTAGAATCACTGATGCTCTCTCCTGTTTGATTTTGGCAATCAATCGAGGAAGCAGTGGGAAGGGTGGAAACACATAAGCCATCCTGAAGTTCCAAGGTGCTGTCAAAGCATCTATCAGAACCGCTCCCGGATCCCTGGATCTGGATCCGTAGCGAGGAAGTTTGGCGTTCTGGCGAGACGCCATGAGATCTATCTCTGGTTTGCCCCAACGTCGAAGTATTTGGGCAAAGACCTCCGGATGAAGTTCCCACTCCCCCGGATGAAGAGTCTGGCGACTCAAGAAATCCGCCTCCCAGTTCTCCACTCCCGGGATGTGGATTGCTGACAGGTGGCAAGAGTGAGACTCTGCCCAGCGAATTATCTTTGATACTTCTATCATTGCTAGGGAGCTTCTTGTCCCTCCTTGATGGTTGATGTAAGCTACAGTCGTGATGTTGTCCGACTGAAACCTGATGAACCCCCGAGTCTTTAACTGGGGCCAAGCTAGAAGGGCATTGAGAACTGCTCTCAATTCCAGAATGTTTATTGGCAGGAGACTTTCCTCCTGACTCCATTGTCCCTGAGCCTTCAGAGAATTCCAGACAGCGCCCCAACCTAGAAGGCTGGCGTCTGTTGTTACAATTGTCCAGTCCGGCCTGCTGAACGGCATCCCCCTGGACAGATGTGGCCGAGAAAGCCACCATAGAAGAGAGTTTCTGGTCTCTTGATCCAGATTCAGAGTGGGGGACAAATCTGAGTAATCCCCATTCCACTGACTCAGCATGCACAATTGCAGCGGTCTGAGATGTAGGCGTGCAAAGGGAACTATGTCCATTGCTGCTACCATTAAGCCGATCACCTCCATGCATTGAGCTACTGACGGGAGTTGAATGGAATGAAGGACACGGCATGCATTTAGAAGCTTTGTTAATCTGTCTTCTGTCAGATAAATCTTCATTTCTACAGAATCTATAAGAGTCCCCAAGAATGGAACTCTTGTGAGAGGAAAGAGAGAACTCTTCTTTTCGTTCACTTTCCATCCATGCGACCTTAGAAATGCCAGAACTAACTCTGTATGAGACTTGGCAGTTTGAAAGCTTGAAGCTTGTATCAGAATGTCGTCTAGGTACGGAGCTACCGAAATTCCTCGCGGTCTTAGTACCGCCAGAAGGGCACCCAGAACCTTTGTAAAGATTCTTGGAGCCGTAGCCAATCCGAATGGAAGAGCTACAAACTGGTAATGCCTGTTTAAGAAGGCAAACCTTAGATACCGGTAATGATCTTTGTGAATCGGTATGTGAAGGTAAGCATCCTTTAAATCCACTGTGGTCATGTACTGACCCTCTTGGATCATGGGTAAGATTGTCCGAATAGTTTCCATTTTGAACGATGGAACTCTTAGGAATTTGTTTAGGATCTTTAAATCCAAGATTGGCCTGAAAGTTCCCTCTTTTTTGGGAACCACAAACAGGTTTGAGTAAAACCCTTGTCCTTGTTCCGACCGCGGAACCGGATGGATCACTCCCATTAATAATAGATCTTGTACACAGCGTAGAAACGCGTCCTTCTTTATTTGGTTTGTTGACAACCTTGACAGATGAAATCTTCCTCTTGGGGGAGAGAATTTGAAGTCTAGAAGGTATCCCTGAGATATGATCTCTAGCGCCCAGGGATCCTGGACATCTCTTGCCCAAGCCTGGGCGAAGAGAGAGAGTCTGCCCCCCACTAGATCCGGTCCCGGATCGGGGGCCCTCGGTTCATGCTGTCTTTGGGGCAGCAGCAGGTTTACTGGCCTGCTTGCCCTTGTTCCAGGACTGGTTAGGCTTCCAGCCTTGTCTGTAACGAGCAACAGCTCCTCCCTGTTTTGGTGCAGTGGAAGTTGGCGCTGCTCCTGCTTTGAAATTCCGAAAGGGACGAAAATTAGACTGTCTAGCCTTAGCTTTGGCTTTGTCTTGAGGTAGAGCGTGGCCCTTACCTCCTGTAATGTCAGCAATAATTTCTTTCAAACCGGGCCCAAATAAAGTTTGCCCCTTGAAAGGTATATTAAGTAATTTGGACTTAGAAGTTACATCAGCCGACCAGGATTTTAGCCACAGCGCCCTACGTGCCTGAATGGCGAATCCTGAGTTCTTAGCCGTAAGTTTGGTTAAATGTACTACGGCCTCCGAAATGAATGAATTAGCTAGTTTAAGGACTCTAAGCCTGTCCGTAATGTCGTCCAGCGTAGCTGAACTAAGGTTCTCTTCCAGAGACTCAATCCAAAATGCTGCCGCAGCCGTGATCGGCGCGATGCATGCAAGGGGTTGTAATATAAAACCTTGTTGAACAAACATTTTCTTAAGGTAACCCTCTAATTTTTTATCCATAGGATCTGAAAAAGCACAGCTATCCTCCACCGGGATAGTGGTACGCTTAGCTAAAGTAGAAACTGCTCCCTCCACCTTAGGGACCGTTTGCCATAAGTCCCGTGTGGTGGCGTCTATTGGAAACATCTTTCTAAATATTGGAGGGGGTGAGAACGGCACACCGGGTCTATCCCACTCCTTAGTAACAATTTCAGTTAATCTCTTAGGTATAGGAAAAACGTCAGTACTCGCCGGTACCGCAAAGTATTTATCCAACCTACACATTTTCTCTGGTATTGCAACAGTGTTACAATCGTTGAGAGCTGCTAAGACCTCCCCTAGTAATACACGGAGGTTTTCCAATTTAAATTTAAAATTTGAAATATCTGAATCCAATCTGTTTGGATCAGAACCGTCACCTACAGAATGAAGCTCTCCGTCCTCATGCTCTGCAAGCTGTGACGCAGTATCAGACATGGCCCTAGAATTATCAGCGCACTCTGTTCTCACCCCAGAGTGATCACGCTTGCCTCTTAGTTCTGGTAATTTAGCCAAAACTTCAGTCATAACAGTAGCCATATCTTGTAATGTTATCTGTAATGGCTGCCCAGATGTACTAGGCGCCATAATATCACGCACCTCCCGGGCGGGAGATGCAGGTACTGACACGTGAGGCGAGTTAGTCGGCATAACTCTCTCCTCGATTGGCTTTTATTTAAAGTAGCATCAATACAGTTAGTACATAAATTTCTATTGGGCTCCACCTTGGCATTGGAACAAATGACACAGGTATCTTCCTCTGAATCAGACATGTTTAACACACTAGCAATAAACATGCAACTCGGTTACAATTTTATTTAATAAAAACGTACTGTGCCTCAAGAAGCACTAAACGATTAAATGACAGTTTAAATAATGAACTGAAAAACAGTTATAGCATCACTCTTAACAAACAACACAACTTTTTAGCAAAGGTTTGTTCCCATTAGTAAAATAACACTAATTAAATTTTAAACATAAAAATTACAGAGCAACGTTTTAAATCACAGTCACTATATAAGTCTCATAGCTCTGCTGAGAGAATCTACCTCCCTTCAAAGAAGTTTGAAGACCCCTGAGTTCAGTTAGAGATGAACCGGATCATGCAGAAAAACTGACTGGAAATTTTTGATGCGTAGCAAAGAGCGCCAAAAACGGCCCCTCCCTCTCACACACAGCAGTGAGAGAGAAACGAAACTGTCATAATTAACACAAGCAAACTGCCAAGTGGAAAAATAATGCCCAAATATTTATTCACTCAGTACCTCATTAATGCAAACGATTCTACATTCCAGCAAAAACGTTTAACATGAAAAATACCTAATAAAAGGTTTAATGTACTTTTACAGAGTAATTCCGGTGTAATACCATCCCCAGAATACTAAAGTGTAAAGCATACATACATGTTCATTATAACGGTATGGCAGGATTTTTTCATCAATTCCATTCAGAAAATAAAAACTGCTACATACCTCAATGCAGATTCAACTGCCCGCTGTCCCCTGATCTGAAGTTTTTACCTCCCTCAGATGGCCGAGAAACAGCAATATGATCTTAACTACTCCGGTTAAAATCATAAGAAAAACTCTGGTAGATTCTTCTTCAAACTCTGCCAGAGAGGTAATAACACGCTCCGGTGCTATTGTAAAATAACAAACTTTTGATTGAAGTTCTAAAAACTAAGTATAATCACCATAGTCCTCTCACACCTCCTATCTAGTCTTTGGGTGCAAGAGAATGACTGGAGGTGACGTAGAGGGGAGGAGCTATATAGCAACTCTGCTGGGTGAATCCTCTTGCACTTCCTGTAGGGGAGCAGATAATATCCCAGAAGTAATGATGACCCGTGGACTGATCACACATAACAGAAGAAATAAATAATTGAAATGGGTATATATTTGTTTTTTGTTAAGTTGCCTAATAATTATGCACAGTAATAGTCACCTGCACACACAGATATCCCCCTAAAATAGCTAAAACTAAAAACAAACTAAAAACTACTTCCAAAACTATTCAGCTTTGATATTAATGAGTTTTTTGGGTTCATTGAGAACATGGTTGTTGTTCAATAATAAAATTAATCCTCAAAAATACAACTTGCCTAATAATTCTGCACTCCCTGTATATACTGTGTGTGTGTGTATATATATACTGTGTGTGTATATATACTGTGTGTGTGTGTGTGTGTATATATACTGTGTGTGTGTGTGTGTGTGTGTGTATATATATATACTGTGTGTGTGTGTATATATATACTGTGTGTGTATATATACTGTGTGTGTGTGTGTATATATACTGTGTGTGTGTATATATATATACTGTGTGTGTGTGTGTGTATATATATACTGTGTGTGTGTGTGTGTGTGTATATATACTGTGTGTGTGTGTATATATACTGTGTGTGTATATATACTGTGTGTGTGTGTGTGTGTGTGTGTATATATATACTGTGTGTGTGTGTGTGTGTATATATACTGTGTGTGTGTGTGTATATACAGGGAGTGCAGAATTATTAGGCAAATGAGTATTTTGACCACATCATCCTCTTTATGCATGTTGTCTTACTCCAAGCTGTATAGGCTCGAAAGCCTACTACCAATTAAGCATATTAGGTGATGTGCATCTCTGTAATGAGAAGGGGTGTGGTCTAATGACATCAACACCCTATATCAGGTGTGCATAATTATTAGGCAACTTCCTTTCCTTTGGCAAAATGGGTCAAAAGAAGGACTTGACAGGCTCAGAAAAGTCAAAAATAGTGAGATATCTT